>NW_015150952.1:504312-519985 GCF_000732505.1 Cyprinodon variegatus
GCGTTTCCAAATCTTCCCACTCTGAAGGCTGAATAAAAAAAAGATCGTTTACAGACCCCTGAAACGCCGGCTTCGTATGGATGAGAGGCTGGTTTGGTGAAAAATTTGTGCGTTTAGGCCAGGGTTCGGCTTCGTGTGGACGGGGCCTTAGAAAACATACAAATAAAACCGAAAAAAACAGCTCCAACCCTTGGTAATGGGGAGTCGTTAAGGTCGTTATTGGCCTGCATTACCTGAAACTGGCCCATTCCTCTAAAAAGGGTCGTTAGGCAAGGCAAGGCAAATGTAATTGTATAGCACAATTCAGTACAAAGACAATACAAAGTGCTTTACATTATTAAAATATAGGAAAATAAAACCGAATCAAAGCAAGTAGGAAAAAAAAACATAATAAAAAATGCAGAATATTAAAAGGGTCATCGTTGTCCTGGCTAACCAGGCGAGATGTTTTGGTCCCCTGCATATAGTAGATGGAGGTTGGGATGATAGCGATGCAGTGATCTTCTCTATCACTCCGTCATAGCTTTTTCTACCCTCTCTTTTTAAGGTTGGTTTTTCTCTCTCAACATAAATGGCTTCAAACTTTTAAAACAAAGTCCAATGGTTTGTTTTTTAACTGTTTTTGGAATGACTATGACCTGGATGACAGAGAATCTCTACCAGCTGTGCACAATGTACAGATTAGGCCTTTCTGGAAATTTGAGAGTGTAAAGACAAACTTAAAAGGTTATTTTTAAATCCCAGAACAATAGCAGAACATAGAGAATGTGATTTAGTCAGATAAGAACAAACATCAACCTTAAGGCCTGCATGCAAGATTGCTGTGTGTGGATGAATGTTAACACTGGACACCCCACTAAACAAATCCAGGGTAGTGGCAGCATGGTGCTGTGGAGGTGGATTTCTTTTACTATAGGACATTGAATTCGGTTAAAGTTGTTGGGAAGACGGTTAAGGGCAAAACATGGATGACAACCTGTAGATATTCACCATCCAGCAGGACAACAAACAAAACTCATCATATTTTCTAGTTATTGTATAAAGTATTTATTAAGAAGAGCTCTGAATTTAACTGAATGTTATTCTTTTCAGATTTATATTTGT
Organism: Cyprinodon variegatus; assembly: GCF_000732505.1. Lineage (NCBI taxonomy): Eukaryota > Metazoa > Chordata > Actinopteri > Cyprinodontiformes > Cyprinodontidae > Cyprinodon > Cyprinodon variegatus. The sequence goes on from NW_015150952.1 coordinate 505,417, forward strand.
GAAATATTATATTTTTTGTTTAAAACTCAAAAATATACACTTTATTGTGTCGGTCTATTGTAACTCCAAGGCTTTAAAGTGGCAGAACATGTAAAAGTTTGGCATTGTTACATTTTCAGTGTACATTAAGCCCACTGTTATGCCAAACCTAAAACAATTAGGTTGTGCTTAATGTATTGTGAATGCATTAAAGAACAGGTTCTCACTAGCAGACCAACAAATTTTGTAAGCATGTGTCCAAACTATCCCGGCATTCGGTGCGATGACATCAGCATCTTGGGAATGTCAACCTTGGGACAGAGCTCTGGGAACGCCACTCTGAGTAGTTTGTTATTCCAAGTCACAATCATCCCCTAAGCATTAAAACACACACAGACATTACTTCCAGTGAACGTGCACGTACAGTTACATGGACACGGGTCGTTTGTTGTTTTAGGCTGAGTAACGAGTCTCTGTGGAGCCGTTAGCATCAGAGTAAACAGAAGCTAAAATGCATTTTCCCACCAGTCCTCAATTAACCCCGTTGCTGACACACATACATGTATACACACACACAGAGTACAAACACGCCACCCATGGTGACCCATTCAATTAGCCTCCATTCCCTACAGCCCATTAGTTCATATAAACAGAAATGCAAATAGCCCAAAGGGGTTATCTACATTTTTTGGGTCTTTTTTTTGTGTGTGTAAAAGGGAAGCAGCAGTAGTTGCTGCTCCAATGGAGCAACAAAGGTACATAAACACAACGCAGACGGAAGAACGGCGGGAATAGAGATGGTGAAAAAAAATGGAGGAATAAACCGAAGAGAAAATAAAAGATAGATAAATATAAATTTTCTTTTAAATAGAGAAGGCTAAATATCTAAGTAGGGAATAGATTAGTGAAAATAAAGAAAAAAAATGTGAACTTAAAATGTAACTAAATATAAAAACAACAGTTAACGCCTGAGTATGTAAGGATATATTTACATCCCTCCAATCATTATATATGTAAAACATAAAATTTGTTTATCCTTTGTCTTGCTCATCATAGAAATATAATAAAGTGATTATACCAAGAGCAAGATCTTTTCAAAGACCTTTTTTTTTAATATTGTGAACTTTGGATATTTGGCATCAGCACGATAGAAAGATATAAAAAGCCAAAAAAACGACAGATTTAAGTCAGAAACAAGACCCCAAAAAAATGATCGACGACGGAGATGAAGAGAACATACAAGACAACAGAGGATGAAAGGCGACCACATGAAAAAGGGACGACGAATAAAAAGGAAAACCATAAAACCCTTAGTGTTTGATAGCAGACTGAGTCTTTAATCATCCTCAAACAAAATTTCATGTAACACCAGATGAAAACACAAGTAAAGCCCATCCATCAGATCTATTTGCCCATTAAGCTCGTGTGTGTGTGAAAGAGCTAACGAGTTTGAGTAAAGATAGTGATTTATCATTAGTTTGTTACCAGAAACCTGTTTGATGTCCCCCGTCTCTGACCCCGTTTTAAAGCAGCCTTCCATTCATCATCTCTCCCTCTGCCGTCTAGTCATGCTTTTGTTTATAAAAGCTCCGTTTTTACATGCGAGTCTGCGCTGGGCTTCTGATTAACACACACAGTAGCTGTAGTTTCCATGACCTCTTTCAATCAAAGAAAATATTTCTCTCTAACATTCTCCCCTTTCTAATTACAATCAGAGCTGTTCTATAATTAAATCAACATTTTTAAAGCTCGTTTCCCCGTATTAAACTCTTTCTGGCTCTCACGTCTCATTTACAAGCAGTATACTTTTAATGAGTTTAATGTTGTCAGATTTCTTATTTTTAATTATTAGAAGGTCAGCTAGAATCACTAGGGTTTTTCTTTTGTGAGTAATAACTCGTATCTTATTCCTTAACTCATAATTGCCAATTTGTTAATAGTTTGAAACCAGAGAAAGAGTTATGCTGCAGTTAAAGCTGCCCTTTTTTTCCAATAAAAATAAACCAAAACGACAGTTTTGGCTTTCTGTCAAGTCATTAAAAAGGTTTGAAAGGTTAAACATGTTTCTATATATTTCGGTTTTTATACACTAGCTGATTTTATCTAATGCATGCAATTAGCTTGTTGCCAATCTAGTTCTGTCATTATTTGCCACTCAGCACATGATTTATGCATCATTTGTAAAACTATAGGCAGTTTTTTTTTTTTTATATCCCTCTCAAAAATGTTATCTCAGTGATCCTAAAGTTTTTTTCAAGGGATATACAGTTCAGGATAAAAAAAAAAATAACTTCCGTCTGCTAAAATAAAGTAAGGAAAAAACTGAACAAATAAAAAAGAGATATTTAAACTGAGCTGTAAATTCATTTTTAAGGAGAGCCATTTGCAACAAATGGAGAAAATCTGGAATTGTAATGAGCATTATTAAAGTGAGGCTGGCCTAATCAAGTTTCTCCAAGAGAGCATTAAGGACTCATCCAAGAGGTCAAAAGGAAACCTACTGTAGAACAACATCTAAAACACTGCAGGCCTTACTGGAGTCTGCTGGGAACAGGATCTGTGATTCAACAATAAGAAACTAAGCAAAAAGAACATACATGGGAGACTTCCCAGAAAAGACCCAAAGAAAAAGTTTGATTCACATTTATACAGAAACATTAGATGATATTAGGAAAACATTCTGTGAAGTTATGAGACAAAAGAAGCCCTGGATGGAAGGTCTGGATCCTGTAACATCTGGTATAAAACTCACTGAATTACTGAAATAAACCATTGTACACACAGTGGTGAATACATTAGAAAAAAAATATTTGAAAAATGGGTAATGAATTAAAACAACTACAGATGTACAGTTTAAAGTTATGTTATTTTCTTTGAACCAATCCTAATAAAAACATTTCTGAAAAGATGTAAACATTAATATTAAAGATGTTTCATTTTTATTTACAGCTAAAACATGTAATAAAATCAATAATACATGTGTGATTTTAAAATGTCTTACTACTGTATATGGGTCTTTTTTTAATACTATACTACAGTTCATCATTTGCTAATATGAAACCGATTTTTATTCTTTCAATTAGAATCCGAAACAAAGACGGCTTTGCAAATTGGCCACCAGAGGGCGCCAAAACAGCCGCAACAGTTGGTTTGATCAGTTAAGATTTACTGAGGCGGTCACTGAACTGTACCTGAAAAGCTGTCTTTGTCCATGGCCAGCAGGTCTCTGGCTTGATACATGTAGCAGCGCAAGTGGTAGCGGGTGCCGCCTAAAAGAACCAGTTTCACATGAAAAAAAAAAAATAATCCACAACATTTGGGAAAGAGATCCAAAAAAATGAAATAAAAGTGGGGGAAAGTATGAATGTTTTCCTACGGTCAAAGAAACAGGAAATTGTTGGTCTGTTGACTCCAAAGGTGGTGGTGACCGACTTGTCATCGTGCTTGTCCTCTATGCTGCTCTGTGGAAGAAGAGCCACAGAGAAACACATTTTAATGCAGAATTGCTTATGATTCTTCTGTAGATTTTCCATATTCACTGTTATAGGTTTGTATGACTGCAAAACAAAAAGTGCAGGCCCCATTTTTTTTTCCAACTGTGAAAGGGATTTAATAAAATCAAGATATAATCCAACTCCAGAAGTCAATCCCATTAACAAATGCACTTTGATATGGAAGAACCTGGCTGTCCTGCACAGAACTCCAACATCTTTGCTATAAAATGGAGCTGGAATTAAAAAAAAAAAAAGAACTTAATGTTCCAGAGACAGACTGAGATCAGCAGATACTTTATTTAATTCCCATGCCATGTGTAGAAATCCTATCCATAAACATGTTTTCTTGTCCTCCATCCCTCACCAGGGAACATTCCAGAGCAAAGATGGCAGCCGGCCCAGTCTTCTCCAGCGGCTCCATGCGGCACCTCCACCTGCGCCTCCTGAAGCTGTCTGTCTTCCTGGGTTTCAGGTGGAAGTTCCAGCCGAACAGAGATGCATATTCCCAGCCTTCTCTGTCTGTATCATCTGGACGCTGCTGTGGGAATAAATATAAATTAACAGTAATTAGATATAGTTTGTATTTATTAACTTAAAGAAGACATTAACATACATTTATTCAACTATTTTTCACCACTCAAAAATAGCGTAAAGTCAAAAATTAGGCCAAAGTTGAGGCTTGTTGTGTCAAAGTTTCTAATTTGTGCTGCAGGAGCTCCATCTAGTGCTGAAAAGAGGGTACTTCCGCCACGCAGAGACAAACACCAAGGCTGAGGAATGATGTTTAGGGCTGACAATGATTACTGTTTGTTTGATTGTTCTTTATTCAATTTAGTTCAATTAATAGTAACTTGTTAAAACTTTATAATTTTCATATGTTTTTATCAGCAAAAAGTTTAATATACTACATTTTGTTAAATACTTTTTTACTGCTCCTGGGAAAAATATGATTTTTTTTTTTTTTACAAGAAACGTAAAAGTTTCAGTTAACTTTCCAATGACTGTTAGTCTTGGTTGACTTTAAATCCTTCAGTATAACTGGACTGAATCGAGTTTTTTTTTTAATAAAGTCTCTTAATACATTTGTTGAGAATTAGTGCTGGATATTAGGAGCTTAATAAAGGCGGCAACTTATTGAGATCATATCCTAATATGCATTGGAAGAGCATCACGGTAATATAAAAACCTTGCTACCTTCCTGAGGGCCTCCATCTTCTGCTGGTCTCTCCGTCTCATCCTTATCCATCGTCTCCTTCTGTTGGTGTGGTACATCTTCTCTGCAGGAACCCATGACTTAGGACGGCGGTCTGGAGGAATGGTGATGCCATACTCCCAGCCTAAAGGTAATACACAACAACAACAACAAAAAAAAGAAGTAAGAGCCGTCCTTTTTTGTTTATATGAGCAATCCTTTATTTTCTAAGCACCTTGATCATCAACAGCTCTGTTGAGATCTTCGCTCCACTCCACCTCCTCCCAAACCCACCCAGGAGGACACTCCACCTCGTCCTTTGGCACAGTTTTCTCCCCGTTCTGTCACAGAAAGAAATATTGTTTGTTTGTTTGTTTTTACTTACAGCAAACAAAGCTATTGAATAACCATCCAGGAACTCACCACGTCAGTATAGCCCTCCGGCATGCCGATCCACTGCCCACCCGGTAACCTCATCTGGTTCTCAAACACCTCCTCTGTGAAGGTCATGTGACCTGCATCCACATCAAACAGCAGTCTGGGGAAAACCCAAAAGTAAAAGCAATTATTGCCAAATCTACTTAAAAGTATTTTTTAAATGCTCTCAGTAAAATGTTGCCCAAAAAGGCAGAATGTTTTATTCCACATGTGTTTAACCTCAATTACCGCAGTCAGTCAGCAATTGTTGCTGCTTGTGTTACTTTTTACTTATTGTTTAAAAGAACAAAAATGATAGTAAAGGAACTAGGGCTGCAACAAACAATTAATTTCCAAATCGATTAATATGTCTATTATTTCTTTTGAATAATTGTTTAATAATCGGATAGAAAACGTTTTTTTTTACAAAATCAAACCAGGTGAAAATAAAACTCTTCCACTTCCAGGTCAGTTCTGGATAGTGAATATTTATTTATGAATTTTTTTTTTTTTTTTTTTTATCTTAAATGCACATTTTTTATATATTTTCTTTACAATTTTGGTATAATTACTGCTCTAAGTGGGTCACTCTCTCAGCTAAAGGCATGTTCTGCAGTCTATATACTCCAGTTAACGATTAATCAATTACTAAATTAGTTGACAATTATTTAAATACTCTACTATTCACAATTAATTGCTTCAGCCCTAGAGGGAACCTTGACATACTGCTAATGTTGCTACCGCTGCATCCACACAAGCCAAATTCTCATGCAAATCCTAAGCAAAAGTAAAAAAAAAAAGGGTTTATACAATTTCAAGAGAATTTTATGTGTAAAGTATCAGTTTTAGACTCCTTTGAGGGATTTATTTACAGCATAAAACACTTTGGAAGCCATTGAATGTTGTTTAAAGGAACAATAATTCTGTGTTAGAGTGTACCTGTTCAAACTTTTTATGTGCATCTTGGTCCTAGATGCACATTCTTTATATACCCTGTGAATAATGATGATCATAATAATAATGAGACCAAAGCCTGATCTTTGATCTGGAGGAATCCTTTTTTTATAGGTTTGGATTTAGAGGTATGGTGTGAATAGAATTTAAAGTCAGAGTTAGTTTTGGGAGGTTATTAGTTAGGGTTAGTCATAAATGCTGTAAAACTGAATAATCATCTAAATCAAAGTGAGGAGTTTATTTGGTAAGAAAACAGATGTAGAATTTTTAATTTATTTTATGAAAAAATAGCTAAAATAAAAAGAAATGAGTTCAATTACATTGATGCTTTAAATAAGAAGTAAAACAAGAAAGATTTGGAAAAAATGTTGAATTAATTAGAGTACAATCAAAATAACAAAGACTGATCAAAAAAGTTGTGCAGATACTTTAAGGACAAAAGGTGCACTTTTTATCGACTGGTGAAATCAATATTGTCCTGTTAGGGTTCAGGCACTGTTTTGCATTCAATATGAACCACAGTATACTGTACAGCACAGTGGCACAGATATTATATTATGGGAAGGGGAGACTTCTCTTAATGTGATGTTGGGTTCATATATTTGACTTTAAATGGATTAAGGATCAGCTTGAATAAAAGCTGTCAAATCCCTATTTGTTGTTAGATCGTATGCCAAGACATATTGAGGCGCATGTTGAAACTGGCAGCTGTGACCTCCGAAGGCCAGATTCGTTGGTCGATTACGTCATAGCACGGTGCCGTGGCCTCTTCCAATTCAAAGAATCAAGTCAGCTGTATCCTCAATATAATCCAAGCATGTAAATTGTTCCATCTGAAATTATGAAAATAAGGGTTTTAAATGGTTATTGAGTCAGATATGTAGCGGGTAATGTTTGGTTTAGGTTTTTATCTGTCTCCGTGCAAATGGGTTTAGCTGACATTTAGACACAGATTCTAAGATCTCTGCAGTGAGGGGACTATAAATCTGATATTCACAACAAAAGGTACTTCTACTGAAGCTCCTCAATGAAATTAGCACAAAGAACAGTAGTAAGAAGTTCGCCATCCATCCTTTGCCTGCATTGTGTGTCGACTGTCACGGTTGCTAGGCGACAGAGCGTACGCTGAGTGAGGGGCGACGAAAGCTGGAGAAGCCTGGACCTGTTTGAACCTATACTCTTCCGGCCTCCTTATTTTCACAGCCTTCGAAGGACCAAGTCCAGGTAGACCGGGTCCATGGGAGGACGCAGCCTTAATGCGTTTCGGGGGTTTTGGTGTTTACAGCTACTGGATGCTAGTTTAATCGTTCAATCTTCCAGCATGTTTCTGTTCATGCAGTCATGTTCATTGTAACTTCTGTTTTCCGTAAAGCCTGATGCTCAGTTTTCCTGGCAATCAGTAGAATGACAACAAGCTTAAGTAATGCTTTAATAGAATAGAGTTTGAAATGTTCATTATGCCTTGCGTTGCAGGGGAATGTTTTACTTTTGCCCACTTTTTAAAAATACAATATTATTCTATACCAAAAAGCTTCTATCCCTCTAAAGCAAGAGGTTTCCCTGTAATCATGTGTTATGCTCAATGAAAGACCGTTCTAAAACTCAGAATGATTGAATGACTAAGTAGCAAAGACTCACGTCCTCTCAGGGCTGATGAACCAGTCTCCAGCCCAGGTCCATCCAGGCGAGGGCTTAAAGCTCTCTTTGGGCAACTTCACCCTCCCAGTGACGTCGCTGAACTTCGGGTAGGTCAAACCTGTCGTTCCCCAGCTTCCTACCAGAGCCAGCCGAGTCTGGTTCTCGTACTGCAAATAATCAAAGAGAGGTTTCGACTGCAGAGGGAGAAACGAAGAGCTTTCTTTCCTTTCAGCATTTTATACCATGGTTGCACAAAAAAAAAAAAAACTTAAACATTACAGAAAGGAAGGTCTGGCTGAATAAAGCCAAAATGGCCCAAGACTTTAAGGTATTATCTCAAACACCCACATTAATGAAGCAGTCCTACAGTAAATGTTGACATGTTTCATACCGTCTCTGCAAAGACAGACAGTTTCCCTTCAGCATACTGGTTGAAGTGTTTGGCATCAGCAGCCAGTCCGAACCACACCTTCACCCTCAGCTGACCAGGAAGTTTGGTTTCGCTCCCGCTGCCCTGCGGGTTCTGAACAGCGAAAAACACACCAGGTACGTTACAAAGAACCAGGAGGTTCAACGTGTGGCCCATTTATTCTATTGAATAATTAATGGGACCCTTGACTACAATAAATAGTACAAATGTGGCCAAATGTTCATATTTCTTTTATTTTCTGTGGTTAGTTTTGAGTATTTTACTAAAATAGAAAACAATTAAAAACCTAAACATGAATTGTATCGTAAGTCAAATCTGCAATTTAAAAAACAAAGAAATAACATGTGCAGTGATTTTCTGATTATAATCAATTAAATATTAGATTTTTTTTTTTGTTTCTCCTTAACAGTTTTGAGCTTACTCAAATACAGTAGATCAGGCATTCTCAACCTCGGTCCTCGAGGGTCGCTGTCCTGCAGGTTTTAGAGGTTCCTTGCTCCAGCACAGCTGATTTACATTGATAGATGATCAACAGGCTTTTGCTGCAACTGCAATCATCAGAATCAGCTGAGCTGAAGCAGAAAAAACTCTAAAATCTGCAGTACAGCGGCCCTCGAGGACCGACTTTGGGGATGCCTGCAGTACAGTAGATTATTAACATAGAACAGCAGGTCTGTTTGGGTGGATAGGTAGAGGAAATGCACACACCTTCAGAAAGATGCTCTGCAGCTGTCCGCAGTGTTTCCCACAGTATTGCTGGGAGAAGAGGACAGTGTGAGCCTGGATGCGGTGGTAAGCCACCCTGCGGTCGCCCTGCAGCATCCAGATGATAATGTCTGGGAGACTATTCTGAGGCTGGGAGACAAAATTCACAGCGGGTTTAAGTAAAGCTTAATTAGTTCAATGGCCTCCTAATTACTTGGTGGCTTAAAAGACAGCTCTTACCTCCTCAGCTATGGTCCTCAGCCTGTTGGCCCAGTCCTCCGCCTGCTCCAGCACTGAGGACAGTTCAGTTTCTGGTCCGTGTTTCAGTGCCAGAGCTGCGGCTGTGATCTGCTGCAAGTGGAGGCTTCGAATGTGTCTCAATGAGCGGTCAAGAGGAGTAGCACACTGCCACTGGTCGATAGAGGGCAGCTCCTTACTGTGAGGAGAAAGATTCATTAACTACCGTATAGGACAGAAGAAATGAAACATAGATCTATTCTTTTGGATTGCCCTTTAGCCTGTGTGTTACATAAACATGCTCAAATAAAAAAAAAAAACACAAATTAAAAGCAAAATTAAAGTATTCAGTACCAGTTTACCTTACTCTACTTTAGCAGTTGCTAAAGAAACATATTTAGGAAAAGTAGCACAATAAAGAGTGATTAAATTTATAGAAATTCAACCCCAAATATTTATGCACATATAAGGTGTGGTAAGGTACTGTTTAAGTCATTGAAGCTCATATTTCATAAGAGAAAAAGTGTCTACTAAGTGTTTTAAAAGAAAAAAAAGGCCTAAGAAGAGGCAGATATATCTCAGAATGCTTTGCGCAGAGAGCTCTCCTCGAAAAGCATTATGGGATTTGCTTTCACAACAGCCCGCTGTCGCCATAGGCTGTCACTACCCGACAGTGGCGACTAATAACAAAGATGGTGCAGGCACTGCGTAGTGGAGGAGGAGTTAGGGCAAAAAGCAGTGATCATCTGTCCAAACAGTAAGTTAACTGAGTTTGCAATTAAGTCCCCTATATAGTCCCCACTGTATGTGGACACAGTAAGCTTATATGACCTATGAGAAATGCACATTTTAAACAGGGTGTGCGTGAGGAGAAATGGGCTGGTGCGTGCTCTTGCACACTTGTTTGTTTAAAGGGGGTGGGTCTTTTAGCAAATCCTCGACAATACATTTATTATGCTAGCATTTTTATTTATACCTACTTACCTAAAGCTAAGTCATAAGTTAATTAAGGTAGATTTTTTTTTTGTTCTAATGATTCCACTGGAATGAAGGATCATATTTAAATGTAAAATATAGGAACTGACAGTAAAACACATGATTTACCTGCAGTCTGCAATGAGCTGATCTAAAAGCTCTACAACACGCAGCTCTACATCCTCCATGTCACTTCCTGCCTTCACTTCAAACTGCACTTGTTGCAGGTTTGTTTCCTGGAAAAGCAAAAATATCCCACAACAGACATAATAATTAAATCTGTGCAATACTACAACTCTGCAGGAGGCTAATTTACAAGACCATCAGTACACACCAATCTGTCTATGATCGCAAGCAACATGTTGAGAGCTTCAATCCTTGGTCGAATGTCTTCCCATTCTGAAGAAAGAACCACCACTGGCTTAATATTTCCCCAGGGAAGGTAGTAGTAGTGGCAACCTAAAACAGAGTAAAAAAGGTATTCAAATTCAGGTTGGTTTCATATTGCAAAACTTGGCTAAAGCAGCTTTTTACAGCGTTTCAACTTGTTTTTTTTAGCTGGTAAATACAATATTCCACAACTGCTTAAAATAAATCCAGCTTTTAGAGTTAAAGAAAAAAATGTATACTAAGTAAATTTCTTTTTGAAAAAAAAAATGCTTGTTTTCATTAACATTATTCCAGTTCTGTCTCTGAAATATGATTATTACAGTCGTTACAAGCAAGTATTAATGGCCCCTTAGTTGTGGATCACCATTAGGCTCTATTGTAGATCTTAGTCTGTTTTTCATTTTTATTTATGGTGTCTGTGGAGGCACTTTATGTAGAGGGAAAGGGACATATTTAAAAGGTGACAGAGGATACTGGCTCTGGAGGATTTGAATAACCTTTAGCCACAAGGGGCGCTGGACATATAACTTACAGGGTTGGCCCTGTGAAGGCCACTAGCAACACTACACTGTTGCAGAATTAGCTCTTTTTAAATTTTGGTACCACTTTGGTTGAGTAGATTGAGAATCATGGAAAATAGGCCGCTTTCACCTCTTAAGAAAAAAAAAAAAAACTACATCAGAGAACCAAAAACTGTCATAGCTGTTTTGCAGCCTAAAAAACGTTTATTAGTTCAGGGGGAGCTCAGACTGCCGTAAAGTGGTACTTTGCGTAACTTCACTCATTAAGTAAGACGTCCCTTCCTCATAAGTTACATAGGGGAGTCTGTGAGAAGGACAGCCAGCATAGAACAATGATGGACTCCAAATCATATTTATTGACCTGAAAAATCATGTACTATATCTAAAACTAAGCTAATACTTTGATTAAAAATATATTGTACTATTTTGTTTATCTTTAGATGAAATAACCAGTGTGATATTAAGGACATGCCTCAAAAAGGGGATAACCTCAACGGAAAAATAAAAAGATCATTGTCTTATATTAGTACCAGCTTAACCTTGGGCCCCTCACTTACCGTCAAACACAGCCCTGCTGAACTGTGTGGTTGAGGCCAGAGGGAGGCAGCTGTAGTCAAACTTGTTGCCATAGTTACCAATGCTGACTTCAAACTGGATGGCATCATCAACATCCTGAAGCAGCGTGGCTGAGTAAAACGCCACAAAGAGAGAGAACTTTCTCTTTCTGAGAAACTTCTGTAAGACAGAGATATATGTACAGTACATGTGAGGGGCTCCATATTTTTATACCTATTTCTACATTTAATCCTTGTCTCTCACCTCCACTACCAGCAGGTCATCTGATGCTATGTCTTCACTCCTGTGCTCAGGTTTGTCAGTCAGTTTTGTGGTCAGTTCAAGTAAAACTCTGCCTCTGTATGCTACTCCTTCCCCCTGTGAGAGAGATGCACTTTTTTTTTTAGCAAGTCAAGATGGAGGACCAAGACAAAGATTATTGTCCTCCATCTGCAGAAAGAATAATAGTAGTAGTCTTACTTTTCCAAGGTTAAGAGCTTCATGGGGATCATTAAAGGCAGTGAATTCTCTGGGACTCCCGTAGAAATTGACAAAACAAGGGCCAAATGTCGGCAGGAAACCAAGGCTGTCATCAACTGCAATTAAAGAGAATACATCAAAACCTTTATAAATCGGTCCAAGTAAACAGATATGACACTAACTCATCATATAGAAATTACTTATAGGAAAACAGATCTGAGATAATACGGTTGATGAGTTAAAAATATATATATATCTTAAAAAGAACTAAGTGAAATTTGGTTAACTAAAGTGGTGTATAGAGCATGGTAGACGTACTGCCTGGGTGGGCGGTCCGAGGGGTCAAGTCATCTGAATGCGTAGAGAGGAAGGATGGTTAAAAATCAAAGAGATTCAAAAAGAAAGAGTGGAAAAAGAGGTTTCTGAACGCAACTCAAACCCAAACTCAAGCAAACAAGCAACTGCTGTTTATTCTCTTTGGTGTAATTTCATTTTTTCTGTTTTAATCAACATAGCATCTCCAAAAACACGAAGGCAAAATGGTAGCTGTGTTGGTCAAAAAGAGGAAGTATAAAGATGAGAGTGATGTGTTAATCTAGCACACCGAGTCAGTCATCATGCATGTCAACATGCTTTGTTATGTTGACAGAGCACTTCAATCAAAGGTTGTGGAAAGGATCCAGCACCTACAATGTGGGTATTTTCTTGACAACTGTAATAGAAAGGGATTCTGACAATCTTATCTGATTTACTTACTTTTGTTGTGGAAAAATAGGGAAATTTGACTTGGATTAAAGAGACTTTGATCAAAAGAGACTTGGTTAGACTACTTGTCATGGTCCAGGTTCTCCATGAATGTCCAGTTAAGGTTTTATTGGGAAGGCCTAGTCCAGTTCAGACTAAATTCCAGGTACTTTTTTTTTCCAGCAACTTACCATCAATTTCTCCTCCTGGGGCCGATATCTTGGACATACATAGGTGGGTGGTGCCGATGACGTCATTATGACTAGCTCTATCCCTGAAATGAGAGGTAAGAAAAACCCAGACCTGTTAAACATACTCCTAAGGCCAAATGTATCAGTGTGTAATTTTCTGAACAAAAGGGTATGGTAAGATAAAGATGTGTTTATCTTTTAGTTAAAACAATGATTTAAAAAAGTGTAAAAATGTCTCATCATATGCAGCACACACCATCTAGATGAGACTGAAGTAGGACCTAGTGATTTATTACAGTAACAGAAGTTTATTTACTGCTAATTACTACCTTAAAGAGAAAAGAGTTGCGAAATAGTTTTCTCTATTAAAGGAAATAAGATTAAATAATATACTACTCTATCTGATTTCATATTTTACTTCTTAAAATGGAAAAACAATCCTGAAAATTTCTTCAGTAACAATTGTTTGATAGCAGTGGGTCACTGAAAGTCATTTATGTCTGGATTTACCAGTCTACAATTCGGATCCTCATCTTCTCACACATGGAAGGGAACTGTAAAAGAAACAGAAATAAAAACATGTATAACATTTATTCTGTGCTCAACCACTTCTTGGTTTAATAGTCTCTGTGCTTCTCACTCTAATGGGCATTGCTAGGCTTTGGTTCCACTGAGGGTTTGCGTTTTTCTCTAGAATCTTTGTGCAGACCTGAAAGATAAAAACAAAGCTCTCTCCATCAGCAGTATTGAGCTTCACATGACATAATCAAAGGTTTGGATCACAGATGATGATAGAAAAGTGGTTGAGGAAAGTCACCGTTTTTCCAGCAAAGTTAATCTCCACCATTGGATCCACCAAGTTCTTTCTGTTGGAATCAAACCCAAGAATCTGCCTCATTCCATCCATGAAGGCATCGTCCACTAGACAAACATGTTAGAGCTTCCTCAGATTACGTTTTTTTAAGGAGAGTAAAAATAAACAGCCTGCATATAGACTCACTTTGTGGCAAATCTTCAGCTCTGAAAATCCTCAGTGTAAAGATGGCTCCTCTCAGAGAAAGGCCTGCTGGTCTGAGCAGGTTTCCTTCTATGTCTTCTTTTTCCTCAACACACTCTCGTTTATCAGCCTGGGAACACACATATCGGCAGATTAGATCAAAACCAAGGGAATTTAACAACTACAGCAAGGGAAGGCTTTCTTTCAGACAGCTGTTTTTACCTTGAAAGAATTAGGAAACCACAATGAATTTATTCATAATTAGTGTATTTCACCAAATAGAATATTTGTAAGCATTTATGTTTTTTATTTTCTCATACCAGTGTTTAATCTTGCATAGCAGTCACCATCCTTTACCGTATAATCAATGTGCAAAAATTTGTTGAAAAAACTTTGAAAAGACGACATGATTTACGTCGACATGATGTCTACATTTGAAAGAGAAGTGAAAGGTTAAAATCCATAATTTTCAGATAATTGAAAAGACCCAACTAATAATAATAAACGTTAAAAACTGGGTTTTCAACATCTATTATTAACAGTTGGGACAAAATCAGAAAAACCAGCCACAGCCCAATTTTCAACAATTTCTGGACTGAATTAAGACTATGACAGACCGACCACATTTACCCTAAAAACCAACATCTAAATGACGTCTGGTATTTGGGGG
>NW_015150952.1:520473-545240 GCF_000732505.1 Cyprinodon variegatus
AATGTTGAATACCGCTATGCAAAATCGTCTTTAGCTACATCCATGACTGGATCGTGGAGGCAGCGATATCAGCAGATATTACTTCCCTCTGCCCAGACACCTCCTCCAGCTCTGCTGGGGGAAGCCTGAGGGGCCCCCAGACCAGTCAAGAGGCACGATTCCTCCATTGTGTCCTAAGTTGTCCTCTTGGCCTCCTGACGGTGGGACATGCTTGAAAAACCTCCACAGGAAGGTGTCCAGGGGGCACCTTCCACCTATCTGAGCCTCCTCAGCTGACTCCTCTGGATGTGGAGGAGCAAAGGCTCAACTCAGAGCCTCTCCTGAATGACAGAACTTTCAACCTTTTAAAATATTCAGGTGTTCTGGGTTTTTAGCATTTAGATGTTTCAGGATCTTGGATCACAGGACCCTTTCACACACTAAGTTTTCATACATTTATTTTAATTTTCTATCCTTCCACTGGAGGACATTTAGGGATGGTTGGATTTGAACAGGATTTCACTCAGCATCCTGGTACCTTCTTTACAAATATATATGCACCAGTGCAGTATTATTAACACCTACTTTACAATACCAGATTACAGTATCTTATTAATCTCATAGGGCTTTTAAATATGTGACAATATATTTTCAATTTTAATATATAAGGTACTTCCAAGTAATGTAGAGACATATTTTGCATAGCAAAGTAAAGTTTCTGTTACCATAGTAGAAATCTGTTGCAAGGACCAGACAATGAAAGTGGTAAATCTAAAGAGGAGTCAGTGTTTTTATTTTTAGGACTCCTGCAAAAAACCATGTCACTGCCACTTTTCAATATCAGTCTCACCGGTGGTTCGTCTCCAGATGCCAGGACAAAGACGCTGACTTTCAGGTAACCTCTGACCCCGGCCGATAGATCGTCAGGGTCACACAGCAGCAACCATTTTCTTAAGAAGCAATGTCCTGAAAGGTAGCAACAAGTTTGTGGGTTATAGCTGCAAAATACTCTATTAATAACAACCTGAGGACTATTAAAAAACATGCTTACTGTGCTCGTTGTACACAGTGCCAACATCCAGCTGTGGAAAGCAAGAATCGATTTTAGATTTAGGTAAGCCTTGGATTTGCTGTCATTATTGAACTTTGTGTAAAAACATAAATAGAAAGTCTAAGGTGTATTTTACCTTAAATTCACCAACCACGGCATCAGTTCTAAGTGAGCGAGAGTCACACACCTGTATAGGAAGATATTGAATTAATCAAAATCTTTATTATGAATTAAAATTTATTTTTCTCGTCTTATTAACTCGCAAACATTGTGCTAAATGCTTCCATAAACCAAAATCTAAACTTACAGTGATGAAGATGGGTTCATCAAACAAGTCTGATGGTGTCTCATAAAAGTTTAGGAAAAATGTCTGCAGATAGAAACCGGAAAATATTTCAGTTTAAGGGAGACTAACAGACACATGACGTCAGAATAAAAGGATCGTGGCAGGAAGAGCTGCTTACTTCATCAAAGACCGGGTTGTTTCCCTTTCTGATGCGGGTCCTCTTAGACTGTCCGCCTACAGCGACCTTCACAACAGGTTTGATGTTGACTCCTGGTAACTGTCGTGCTTCAATGACCCGAACACGAATCTGAAAAGAGAGGGTTTTTTAAGTGCTCAGCAAAAAAAAAAAAAAGACTTAAACTGGACATACTTGAAAAATTTGGTCAGTAAAAAAAATAAGTTGACAAAAAGTGTTTATTGTGAAACAGGTCAAACCATTTGTCTGACTCAAGAACCTGTTACAGCTACCGTATATGATAATCACTAATGATATTTTGTCAGTGACTGATGCCGGACAAGTTTACATTATGTTTCTTTCAAAGATTATTGTAAAATTTAGAGGAGCTTTTTACAGTTATGTCCTACAAAGGTTCAATCATGCTCTAACAGGGGTCTCAAACTCAAATCCTTGAGGACCAATGTAACTTCTTGTTGACATCTTCCTGCTTTAACACACCTAGTGTAAAGTATGAGCGCAGTACAAGAGATCACCTGCTAATAATGATGTAGTTTATCCATTCTCTTTTCAAGTGAGTAGGTCAAGGAAGGGATCTTAGGAGACTGGCCCTCGTAGATTTGAGTTTGAAACCTCATAAATAGGGATCAAAGGAACAGCAGTAGGCTGGTTTCAGCATGTTAAATTAGATTAGATGAGCTTTATTGATCTCACAGCGGAGAAATTCACTGGTCACATATTGGTATAGTAATTAAAGAAGGTGAAAACAAGGAGGAAAAAGGTGCATTAAGAATAAACAATATATATACAGTATTGTATCATTATATCATTGTATCAGATACAATTTCATTATATTTATAGGATTTAGGGCATAGAGAACATTCCTGGATCAGAAAAAGCCTTATAAAAAAAAGCCTTATATAAACTTAATGTAAATCAATGAGGCAGAGCCCTGTATTAAACATATTTTTGTAATATCCTTCTTTCAATTCTGCTAAAGTTAATCTGCATTACACACCCGGAA
Source organism: Cyprinodon variegatus (assembly GCF_000732505.1). NCBI lineage: Eukaryota > Metazoa > Chordata > Actinopteri > Cyprinodontiformes > Cyprinodontidae > Cyprinodon > Cyprinodon variegatus. Next base: position 522,989 of record NW_015150952.1, read on the forward strand.
TTCATTATATGAAACCTGACATTTGTTCAAAGTTCTTTGACTTTCTGTTTAGATTTCTCTTCGCCTTATTTCAAAATGTTTTATTTTGTTCCATACATTTGTAGTTTACCCAGTTCCTTTTTTTTCTTTTATCTATCCTTAAATTTGCCTTTGTATTCTAAAAGGTTTTAACGGACCATTTTTTTCTTGACTTTTCAATATTAACTCATATCTGATATGACTTTTATAACAAAGAAGCTTTTGAAGTCATCTAACACTGCAATATATTTTACTTTAATGTTACAGATACATGACTTAAAAACAAGATTTAAAACATATGAAGTTAGTATTGCTGTGAGTTATTTTTATTGTTTTGTTTACACCCAACCTGTATGTCCTGAGGTTTGTTAGGCAGCTGTTTGGGCTGACTGCTGGCTCCTCTCTTCCTCTTCCTCAGTCCTCCATGGGTGTTATAGGCTGGCGGGGAGCGTTTGGGTGTGTGGGCAGTGGGAGACTCCTGCCCTGGAGGCCCCTGGGGGCCAACAATCACCATAGAGCGGCTGTCGTCAATTCCTGGGTCCTCTGCAGGCTCCACCATGATCATACTCTCTGTGTCCTCCTCACCCAGAGTATCCAGGGAAATCACTTTTTCAGGCAGAAGTTGCCAGATGGAGAACATAAGGACAGTTTTTATTAGGTCAAAAACAACTGGTGTCATCTAAAATAGCTCTGTAATATTATTGTTTAACTTAAACACTGATCATATTACTTGTAACTGTGTCCAGCTCTATGTTGGGATTGCTGTGAGGAAGAGACTCGGGCTGCGGGGGAGGATGGAAAATCGGAGCTGATCCTGCAGGAGGGATGTAGGAGACCTGCAGGGTCAGCGTGGCCTGGTGGAGGCAAAGCATTCAATGGGTTAATACCGACCGTGAAACCAACTCTACAACAGTGGCAAATGATTGCACTAAAGGTAAAAGTAAGGACACACTTCATACAGCAACTGTAGTGATGCAGCAAATGAATTATGAACCAAAGTGAAAATGTAGGAATCATATAAGGGAAACGTCAAAATCTTTCTTCCTTCTAAATCCCTGATATGCTCTTTAGATTGCTTTATATTTCCTCTTGCACTCATGGGACAGAAAGATCAACATGTTGAAGGTGCAGGGTTTGAAGGGCTCACCCCCGTATTGTTTCTCTTTGTGTCCAACAGCGAGACAGTGAAGGTGGCGGCAAAGTTGGGCGAATTGAGAACATCTCGGAGACCCAGCCGACATTCACCCAGAAACCTGATGAAACCAATTAAGGAAAACATTTTCATTGATTTTTCTTAACATTTCAAGGACAAAGGAAATACCCTCTCAGTAGACAATACACAATGTCATAGTTTCCTGACATGGATAATCAGTTTGCCATAGAGAGATGGATACAAGGAAGTAGTGAGTCAATGGAAAAGTAATTTAATACACAGACTGTAGTCCTTGCAAACTCAGATAACGACCATTGGGATTTTTCAACTATTGGTGTTTCAGTTTATATTATGTGGTTCTGCAGGACTGAGGATCCTCTGACAACAATGAACATTACAGTATACAATACGAATATTAATACAATTTAAAAACATACATTTTCATATATCTCACTTTGGGCCAAAATGAAAGCAAAGTAAAAAAAAAAAAAGTGTCATTACATATAAAGTTTCTACTGACCAGCTGCAGGACCCAATAGTTCAGTAAGCTGCCATAAAGGGACTTCGTTTAAGACTACTACATGCAGTATCTAAATATTTAGTAGAGTGGGAGGTGATTTTTTGTTATATTGGCTATCATTATGTTTAAAATATTTCAATCTTATCATTATTGTAGTTTTAAAAAGCTGGGTACTTCTTTCAGAGGATGGAAACATAAAAACCAGTTAGAATATAAATTAGGGTCATTAGAGTATGATTTTTAAAGATTAAATTCTATGTCATGGTCAACACAATTTTATTGGAAGTTGCTGACATGGTTGTTGTCTGATGTCACTCATTTACACCATATAAAGGAAGGATAAGCCACACAACTTAATTGTTAAAGAGGCCGGATTATCACAGAGTGCTGTATTACAGCAAATAAAGAGAAGGTTCAGTGGAATGAATAAAACATGTTATTAAAATGTGGATTACCACAAAAAAATCCATTCAGGAATTTGGTCAAGCTTCCATCAAGATCCATTCAAAAAAATTCTAAACAAATCCTAATTCTTATAGATGTACATACTGTATAGGTCTAGACTGCTGTGTGGAGAGTCAATTGTTATTATTATTTGCCAATAACATCACTGTATATGCTTCCTTTGGTTAATGCCGAATTGTTCCTTTCTGTTAGTACTTGTTCAGGAAATTTCATGCGATTTCTTTGACTTCTCTGCAATATCATTTTATTATCTAATTTAATTCACTTTGAATTGGTACTAAAGACAAATTAAACTTTTTAAGTGGTCTGAAAAATACACTGCATATTTTTTTTTAGATTTAGTTTGTGCTCTTTAGTTTATAAATTAATATTTAAAGATACATCAAAACACACCTCTATATGCTGTTACATTGTAGTAGACAAAAATCATGTTCTAGAGTTGCATAATAAAAGGTGGCTACATGTTGGAGTTGCTCTGCTACTGTAGCTTGATTCTGATGTTCTTTAACTTTAGTTCTTACATTGGATGCTCAGTTTCTTTTTTCAATGTTTTTTTTGGCTCTAGTGTTGGATGCTGTGCAACTAGAAGAATTTTTGTCAGTATATTATTTGCTATAATTATTATGATGGTAACAGTAGCAACCACGGCAAGGGAACACCGGGGAACAGCACAAAGGATGCAGAGCAGAAGCAAGGTGAAGAGAGAGGAGCAAAAATTCCAGCAATTGTTTCCATCCATCATTGAAGTAAGAAGTTAGAAGACAATTCTTGTTCTTATTTTCTCAGAGTATAAGCCACTTTAAAAAAGAAAACCTGCATTCTAAAGAACTGTAAGGAGATGGTCAAAGGAAGCTGAAGAAGCCCTGCAAGGTTGTGTCGAGGGTACAAACTGGGATGCACTGTGTCTGCCACATAGAGAGGACATCAGTGCAACGACTGAATGTGTGACTGACTACATAAACTTCTTTGTAGATAACATCATCCCTACCAGAACAGTTAAATGCTTCCCTGAAAATAAGCCCTGGATGATTGGTGATTGGAAGGAACTGCTAAACAAGAAAAAACAGAACCTTCAGGATGGGGGACAGGGACATATTGAGAAATATACAGAAGCAACTTAAGGCCAAGATTTGAGGAGGCATACAGAATGAGGCTGGAACACAAGCTCCAGCAGAACCATATCAGAATATGTGGTCAGGGATTAAAAAGATCTCAGGCTTCATTTTAAAGGTGGATGATACAGATGGAAATCTGGGACAGAGACAATTAATTAAATACATTTTTCAATAAGTTAAGTTCAAGAACATGCTCAGCATCCTTCCCTTCTAACCACAAGCAAATGGACATCCTTCCCTCCTTATACCCAAAGCTTCTCTGTTAAACCTAAAATGCTTCATCTTTCACCTCTACTGTGAACCCTCTTGTTTCTATGTGTTTATTCAGAGCTGGTGCTGCTCCCTCCCCCTACAACCTGTCTGTCTTCAGAAGTCAAGCGAAGAGGAAACTGGATGGTGTCAGCCCCAGATGAAGGCTTGTGCACAGAAACTCTTTGGGATTCTAAAATATTTTTTCATTGAATTGAATTTGTCAAAAAATTCACCCATGTTGACTATTAAATACATAAATATTTAACTTATATAAAAGCATTTGAAAAAAATTAGGCTTTTTGTACCTGTTTCTTCCCATTTTCTCATGGTCTTTGACCACACAGTGAATCTCTGCTCCAGAGTCCAGAGGAATCCCCTTCAGATCCCATTCAAAACCCTAACGAGTGGACACAACATAACAATAGCATGAAAATGTTATGACTGCATGATAAAATATACATTTAATGCTCAAAATATAATATGTACTTTAACATTGTCTCTGAACTGTTCCTAGATGTGATAAAGATGATTATAGAGTCATCTTTGCATGACAGTGTGATTCCCCTTGTACAGTCGGCTATGTTGTTACTGGAGTGTAGCTGTTTGCAAAAAATGTAATGTAAATGACTTTGCTTAAAAATGTGTTTCCTTATTCAACAAATTTCTGGTATAGCTTTTATAATAAAAAAAAACATTTCCATTCAGTCCGAAATCTGCATGTAAAAACATGGATGTAAAAATATTAATGAAAACCTGAGCAAATGTAAAGGAAAAAAAATCCATCACAAGTCAGATTTGTGAAAAAAAAAAAAAAGAAATCTACGTAATTAGTTCCTGGCACAGCAAATCTTGCATGACTACTAGCAACATTACCTTTCTTTTTGTTGTCATTATTTTGTAAATACATTTTTTTAACCAAAATTGTTGAAGATCACAAAGTTACATATAAAACTCACCTCATTCCAGACTGGGTTGGGATTGTTTTTAATGACCTTAGTCTTCTTCTTTGACCCTGAAACAAATATAGCGAATGTTAGATAAATTGCATATAGTACAAGAAAGAGACCGTAGCTAACAATGCCTTTACATACGCATGTAGAGAGATTTTAGGACACAAACTCAGAACTAACTGTTTCAGCGTTTAACCAAAGTACAATATTAGAAATTTTTGTAGATTTTCTTGAATTTAACATAGACGTTTCATACTTTGATTCTGTCTGCATATTTTCGATGGTCACTTTAATTTTGGAATAATGTTGAAATTCTCTAGAAATAGGCCAAAAAATCATTAAAAAAAGATTACATTGTAGCTAAGAATTCATTAAAGACTATTATGCTGTAAAGAAACTGAAAGTGAACCCAATAATACAACAAGGTGCCGTGTTGTGCATAAAAGGTTCATTTAAAGTTATGGTTGATAGACTGAACTGGAAATGCAGGCTAACAGGGTGGTGGTAGTCTGGAAGGGCAAGAGATGGCTAAAAGGCTGGTAACAGGCTGAACAGGCTGGAAGCAGGTAGAGGAAGTCCCGGTGGTCACCACAAACAGAAGCGGATGAGAACCAGGTGGGGCAGCGTGGGCACAGGAACGCAAGGAAAACAGGCGGTACAGACAATGAGTTGGAATAGACAAGAAAAGACAATCTGGTGGAGACTGAGAGTGGAACATATCTGTTGCTAACTGGGCAGCCGCAGGTGAAGCTGCTCACCTAATTAACAGAGAGGAGCAGAGCAGCAGGAGGAAAACAGCCAGCTAAAACAAAGGACAACAACCAAAGGTAGTGCATGGCATACTGTGTTTTTTTAGCAAGCGCAGTATTTGAAATATTTGTCTGGATTGATTATTTGACATGTAAATATTTTAAGTAAAACACAACAAAAAGTGATCGAAACTAGAACATTTTCAAAGACATTTTTAAAACATTCCAAAAAATCTGAGTTGAAATGTAAAATTATTATGCAACTGCATGATTTTGAAAAATTAAACCTTTAAAAAACTTGCCATAACTTTTAAAGTGAAGTCTTAATATACCTTATTTTTGCTTAGACCGGGAAATATGAATCTCTGCACAACCTCAGTATCAATTATCACTCGAAAAACGTCAACTAAAAAAGAACAAGTGCTTAAATAATTTATCTTCAAGGTTGGAAGAAAGAAATTTGGGGGCAATGTAGAAAGAAATGTAAAGAAATCCTATCCCTGTTTGTCATGGAGTTTCCTTCCTGTTTTGCAGAACAAAGGGAACCAACAGCATCACTCTGCCATCATACTGATACATAAAAAGATTCAGATCTAATAATATTCTGGCACTGTATCACTGTTATTAAACATATTATGGAGAGGGATCCGCCTTTACTGATCATAGACTCGAATCACTCCTTCATGTTTATTGAGCTGCCCTTTGAGCTGTCTTGCATAGGACATTATTGATACTTAATGACTGTATCAAATCTGGATTATGTCAAAACTATTCAGATCCAACTATAGCAAAATTTCAAAGCTTGTTTCTTATTCAAATAAAACCCTTTATCTTGTTAGGACTGGTGGTTCCAGTGACGGAGGCGATCATACAGGGAAAGGTCCGACTGAGGTGATTTTTCCATAGTTCTGTTTTTTCTCAAATACGGATGACAAATAAACAATGTCTTTATGTGTGTGTGTGTGTGTGTGTGTGTGTGTTTTATCTCTCTATCACTTCCTGTAACATGAAGTCCTGTGCTCTGATTTCCTGCCTGTCAGACAGAAAATGGAACAATGAACAACCAGAATATGTTATCAACCACAGAGGGAATCTGAACACCTAAATACAGCTCAGCTTATTTATACACAGGCCATTTCAGGACACCGTGACGAACTTTAAGCACACATGGGGACTTGAATCATCACTGGTTGCTGACAAAGACCTTATCATTATTTTTTAACAGTTTTGAGCAAAAAGAGGAACAGATCCAGACACAAAGTTAGATCTGTAGGAAATAAAAACAATGTTCATTGTCTTGTTCAAGAGGCAGCTGGACACAACACCACCAATTGTCCCACAGTACCAGGTCCATAGATGATCTATCCAGCTATTATTCCAATTTCCAACTCTTAGGCTGAAATGATGCAGGTTACCAGTCCAAAAGGAAAAACCAAATTACCCCTCCATCTCTTTCCAGCAGATATGTTGTAACCTAAGCAAGTTCTACATTTGCCGATAGTTGACCTCCCAAAAAAGTGAAAATTGCAAACCAAAAGGAGTCATCCTAAGCCAGGGGGGATTTACCATAAGGCATTACTAGGCAGTTGCTAGGGTCCCACGTTCCTGGGGGTCCCATAAAGCTCTGTTTACATGTATGATTCATACAACTATTCCTTATTTGTGCACATTAATTACAGCTTTTGTTTTTGATCCAAACAAACAGCAGCAAACCATTTGAAAACAAACAATGGAAAGAGCAGTGTTGTAAACTTTGCGCATTTGTTGCTATATTTGGCGACTTTTCAGACCCTTCTAGCACTGTTATTTAAAAAAAAAAGCATCTAGCGCCATATCTAGCGACTTTTTTCTGCTTGTGGAGATTTTGGCAAAAACCTATTAAAGCACCGAACTCTGGTCTCCAGAGCAAGTACATTGGTAACCCTGCCCCCAGTCTCCTCTATCTCTTCTGTTGTCATGATTCATGCAGCTATTATTTCATACAAATAAAAAATAAAGAACAGATAAGCAGATCATGGCTTGTCTACAGTGAAAAGAAGGACTGCGTTATTTAATTTTGGCATAGTGTTTTTGAAAACACAGGAAAGAGCAATCAGCTAAGTGAGCTTAGTGATTGAAAAAAAACTTTCATTCCTTTTGAGTACAAAAAACATATAGAGGAAAACAATAAGAAAAGGGACAAGAAGAGACGGACAAAATATAGAACAAATGATATATGTCTATTCTATAAAAAAATTCTGTGTCTGTATAATGCGTCAGTTTTATTTGTTGTCTTCTCAATTCAGAGGGCCCCCTGCCTGTCTTTGCCTAGGGCCCCAAATGTCATAAATCCACCTCTATCAAAGTAATATAAATACCTGAGTTTGCCCACTACTTAAAATTTCTCCCTAAATGAGGAAACTCTAAACTTCTAATGGCCTTTATAAACTGTGAGATTTTAGCAGGCATATACAACTACTGAATCACAAAATATGTAAAATTGATAAACTTTAATTCAGCATCAACTTTGATATGAGCACATTTAACAGTTGCTTAGTATTTATTTGGTGTGCAACAATAATCAACTTCATTAATGTGAAGAACATTGGCGCACAGCTTTCACCTCTGCCACCCAAGACAAACAAAATAAAACAGTATGAAGATGTTATTCTTGTAGTTGCAGCCTGTAACTACATCAGAGCAAATCTTTCGAAAGGGGGAATGAGGAAAATGTGGAAAAGGATGTGGATGCAGAAAAAGGCCAAATTGAGATGTTGCTGTCAGAATTGGAGCTTTGTATTTTTCCTTTTTATCTATTAGCAGTTAGCCTTTACAGTATATCACCTATATTCTATAATTTTTCAATAGATCTGATTAGATAAAAAATGAAAAAGACCCAAATACAAGGACTGCATAAAACGATGAGATGAAAAGTGAACTTCTAACAGCTGATCGATAGAAATAGGTTGTAGCAACTGTCACACTGTGAGATAGTCATTTCAAATATCTGAGACTAATATTTACTGCAGGTTATCTTTGGTCACAGGATGCTGACACCACTCTCCTTGAACTTGTCTCATTTCAAAGTCATCACTAAAGATTTTTCCATATTGTCAATTGACATATTTCTTCTATGATGGCCCTAAATCACACAGTGTATTCAAGCCATCAAAAATAAGTCTAGCCATCCAGCAGAGGTAGCTCACTTCCTGATCTAAATGTTAGGGATCTTGTACTTTTGGTTATGACCCACCGTTCGTGAAGGTGGATCCACCCATACTATGACGGACTGAACCAACGACCTTTATGACTCCAGATAAAGTCTGTCCATCTGTCGCTCTGTCCTTTAATTCCTAAAATCCATTTAGTAAAAATCTAAAAAAGATTGTATCTCTTTTAACTCTGGGTCTTTAATGCCAGTATGCAAGGTTAATATAAAAGACATTTATGTAGAAACTAACTAGGTGTCACATAACAGGTAAAATTGTGGGGAGGATAAGAGAGAATTAAAGTTTCTTTTCTGTATTGAAATATTTTAAAAAAATTATAAACCTTGTTGCAAACCAGTCAACTATTTGTACTAAATGACCTTTAATCACTTGGCTGTTTTCTTGATGTAAAAAAAAACAAACACTCTATCCTCCACCCCTTGTTATGCAAACCCTTAAAAGTGTGTTTGCTTTCCTGTTTTTCACACTTCCATCATCCACTTTCAGGATGCAAACCAACACACAAAATTTGGACAAAAACACGGCCAAGAAAACGCACACACATTCACTGAGTAGCACCTACGTAACTGGACCTGTGTTCTTAGAGGATATCTTAAAAAACATCTCCACCCTTCCATACACAGGTCGAGAGGTTACATTATTTTGTATGTGTGTGAAGACCTAAATGTCCCCTTGGGTTGGTATCTTAGTTTGAATCTGAGAGGAAGTAACGCAGCGCTGACTTCCTGGCTGGTTCAACTTGGCACGTTTTCTGTCAAGTTCTTAGAATAGAACAGGGCACTGAGTGAACTGCGCATGGGAAACCTAAGTTTAGATATGCCTGGCCCATGTTTGTCTGTCTGTCAGTGTGCATTACTGCATGTGTTATCTTGGGATCTGAAGCCAGTGAGTAGCTTAGTCTTTTCTTGTGGCACCATTGTACACTAACACCATTAAAGAAATCAAATTTTGTACAATCGTCCCACTGCATGGCAACAATTTCAGATTATAATCAGCACAGGGCAGAAATTATACATTTTTAATCTCTGTTTGGACAGGGGTGAAAACTTGTTTGTCAGGAAATCCTTTTTTTGAGCACACAAACACAAGCACAAGCTGACAAACTCTATCACCTTTGCATTTGCAGACACATGTGCACACTAAAGATGGAAACAACCCAGACTTAATACTTGTTAAATACAATGTGGGTCAATAGGGATCTTAGGCCAGAACTATTTATTTTCCAAATAAAGAAATCTGCTTCTAGACAAAGAGTATATATCTTATGTTCCAGTACTGACAGCAGCCCTCTTATCCATCCCTTCCTTTGTTTATATTCTAACTAGGATTTATTGCCTTCAAATGACAGCTCTGCTGGTTCTCCTCCCACTGTTTCCTTGCTGCTCTATCGTAATTGCTATAAATGGACATGGTATCTGTTTTCCACAGTTGAAGGACTTGTTCAGGCCCTGAATGGTTAAAGCTCACAAACTGTTTGATAAAAAAATGTCTGGTGTTGTTAAACAGGATAAGGCAAGTAAAAGTGCTGTCCAACACTGTTTACTGGTTTTAATGCTTTTGCAAAAGTATTTCTTCCCTGCTGACTTTTCCATATGTTATTAAGTTACTATCAAATATCAAAGTATTTTAGTGGGACACACCAACACAAAAAGACGCATAACTGTAAAGTGAAAAAAAAATTAAATGTTTTTCAGAAAAGATTATTTAGCATAATGTCAATATGAATGTAGCTGATATGTGAAGGCCTCAGAGGTTTGTCAAAAAAGGTAAGTAAACAAACCTCATGTAGAACATGTGGTAATGCTGCCTCTTTTTTCCTTTTTGAGTTAATTTCATGTGTTTTTTTTCTGATTTGGATTTTCTTGTTATATTTTAAGTCATATACTTTTCTTATTAAATTTAGCTTGGGTTAGTTTTTGGGTTGTTGTGTTGCATGTTTTTCTGATTATGTTTTAGTTTTGAGGTGACGTTACCACTCATACCCAGAGACCCCCACTGGAGCGGCACAGGTGTTCACCATCGGCTAAGCAGCATGCAAACCGGGAAGCTGGTAATAAAAAGGTAGCTGTGCAGTTGAAGGACCATGAAGCCGGACAGATCACAGGTGTACGAGCAGCAGAGTGGTGGGACTAAAGGACAGGTTGCTTTGGAGATTTATCCAACTTGGTGCCGTTGAGGAACGGACGGGTGTTTGAGTATGAGTGGCTGGATTGCTGCTTTTATTCACCTGTGGCCGCGGAGGATCGGCCTGCTGGCGACGGAAAGGACTGCGTGATGGAGAGGACACAACCCCAAGTTGGGCTAGCTAAGAGTTAATTCTTCCTTAAACAGACGTATCCATTAACTCTGCCGCTCATTACTGCCCTACATTTTCTCTTCTTAGTAAATTTATATTTTTTTTATAAATTATTGTTAACCTTTTTTGGCTCGTTCTTTTAAAACCCTGCCCAAAGTCACTGCAGTTTGTTATTCAATAAATCTACCACTCAGATGCCGCAAATACAGTTAATGGATCAGGCAGGCAGGTCATTAAGGTTTTTAAAAACCTTTTTAAATCCCTTATTTGGAAAATCACATAGAGCTCTTTTTAGTCCATCTTCCAAATCATAAAGGGTCTGGTACAATTACAAATCTAAAGGAATATGGCTGTCAACCAATGATGACAGGCTGGGACAGCAGAGCTTTATTTAGCAAACAAGAGAAACTCCGTAAGAGTTGCAGAAACACACACTAAAGGTATTAGCTGGCATTTCCATAAATCTCTCCTTTATAAACAAATGCTCAGAATAACCTCACCATGGACTGATCTCCCTGCTGCCCTCTGGGTAGAGACTTTGCAGCATTCAATGCAGGCCAGCAGATTCTGCAACAGTTTCTTCCCCACTGACATCAGACTGCTGAACTGTTATAATGTCTCAGACTCTGCATCACACTGTTAACTGCAAACCAAAAGTACTGCATAGTTTCACCATATATATACTGTATTGATGCTCTGAACTTCCATATAAATGTGTTTTTTTGTACCATTTTTTCTTCCACACTGTTTACATTGGATCGCTGCTGCACTTAAAAAAATGGAAATTTCATAAATGCTGTACATAAAGAAATCTTGTTTTGTTTACACTCTGTGTATTCAAAATGACAAAAGTTGTCTTAGTCTAAATAAAGACAGTAAGGAAAGACAGAAGTAAGGAGTCTATTTTTGGTCTTTGCTACAAGCCATGTAGGGGACACAGCTAACATACAAAATTTGATCAGAATGGAGAATTTCCTCAACAAAAAACAAAACTACCACTGTACAGTACATAACACCAAACACACCATGCCTACTGTAAAACATCATGCAGTTGAACAATGTTTCAGTAGACAGAGCTAAATACAGAAAGATCAGCCAATAGAAGAGGCAAAATAATTGTAGGTTATAAGAGGGCTTTAGATGAGGTAGTTAAAGCACTGATTTAAATCCTATAGAGTCTGTGGCAAGAACTGAAAATTAATAATTTTAATAACAAAATATGCCCTCCATCAAATCTGACTAAGCTGCAGGCATTTGTAAAAACATGAACACAGTTTTAGCTTTTAAATTGTTCCTAGCCGAAATGGAAATTTCCAAATAAAATGCATGACCACACCAAACTTTTCAGAGTCTTATTTGTAAAACAGAAAATCCTCTGCCTTCCTGTTATGGTGTCTTAGATCATGATAAAAGTTATGTTTAAGTAACTTTAGCATTGCTTTGTCAGTTTACGTTCAAGCTTTCGAAAGCAAATCCAATTCATATATCAGGAAAGAGAAACCAACCTCATTAATAAAATTCGGTTTTTAGTTCCATGGTAGCTCCCACTGAGGTAGAATTTTTTTTTGCTGTTGAAAATATTAAATGAGGGCTGTTTTTTGTCAATGACATAATTCCTTTTACATTTAAGACTTGCACTGGTCTTGGTGGAATACTTTATTTTGCAGTCATATTAGTTGTAAGCTCAGGCTGCAGTGGGAAGGTAAATGTCTGATGGCACCAGGAAATTGTGGTAGGACAAAGGCAGGAAGTTAGGAGCAGAGTTCATCTCATTAAGGAGGCAAACACCAACTTATGGAAAGTACAGAAAAATACTTGGACAAACAAGAGGATGGGGGGCAGGTAGATTGGCTGCTAAGACTTTGTTTGCCTTTCAGTCTTAAATTATCTCATTTATGTAAGCTGGAGGCTGAATGAAGCCAAACTATTTTGTTTAAACATCTGAAATCATATTTTAGACCAGTGTAGCTTGATATAGTTTCTAATTAACAGTACTTCAGTTTCTAGATTTTAGAGGTGTACTCTGGTGGGGCAAGAACCGCTATAAATAAATAACGATAAACTAGGGATGTCCAGATCTGATATTGATAGCAAAAATCAGTCCGATATCAGCTTAAAAAGTATTATTAGAATATAACCGCCTGCATCTGATTCATCCAATATAAGCATGCTGCTACAATCACTTTGCTTCTGTTTAAATTTACCGTAACCCATTGGTTAATAATAAATGGATCAGCTGTTCTCATACCAGTTGCTGTTTATTATTGTTTTCTATTTGAGTAATATCAGTTTAAGCTTTTTCTAACATTCCAATCTATAAATGAGTGATAATCGTAATGTATTATTTGTGCTGATATTGCATAGGATCAATATTGCTCAATAAGCAAAGCTGAATTGCTGGAATTGTATCGCAAATGAAAAAGTTCTATTGAGACATTCCTTATAAATAACATGTACTAATGCTGGTGAGTGTGGATCATTGTTAGTTTATATTCTATAAGCTAAGCAGTCAGGATAATATATCTGATAAAATAATCAATTGTTCACTAACATATATAGAACTGATGTAATAAATAAGTGGCCTGTGTTTATATAGTCCTTTTTCCGGTCAGGAGACTTTACACTACATTCAGTCATTCACCCATTCATTCACACACTGATGGTGGTAAGCTACATTGGAGCCACAGCTGACCTGGGGCTCACTGACAGAAGCGAGGCTGCCGTACACTGGCGCAACAAGTCCCTCTGACCACCATCAGTAGGCAATTCAGGTGAAATGTCTTGCCAAGAACACAATGACAATGAAATCCGGAGCCAAGGCTTGAACCAAAAACCCTCTAGTTGCAGGGAAAACTCCTGCATGTGAAGCCAATGTTGCGCCATACATGCAAATTTTGTTTTTTTTTTGTTTTTTTACAGGCTGCCAAGAAAAAGTTTAAAAACATGCATGAATTCAAGAGACTGAACCAAAACTCAGAACCTGCTTTTTCTGACTCATGCCTAAACAGGTTGAAAGGCTGGAGTAGCACAAGAACCAGCATCTGTCCAGCCAAGATATGGAGTGAGCTCAGTGAGACTCAGATCATTTCTGATGTGGCAAAACTGACAGAGCCAATAGTATTTCACTTTGGACTGTTTTCTTTTTCTTATCTTTACTAACAGTAAGCCTTAATATAGTTTGGCGTTAAACCTTTTGCAAGATAAAACTTAACTTAACTTAATTAACAATAGTGATTGTTTATCTTTAAAACCTTTTTTTTAACTGTGTTCATGTTGCCATTTACTGTTTGTTTTTTGGTTTTTTGGTTATGAGCAAACATATCGTATCACCTGAATGAAATAAGTGGTTTTAATGACTTTGCAAACATTTATAAAATGGTCAGAAGGTAACTCAGTCATTGTGTTGGAGCAGTTGTATCCAAAACATTTACGTCATCAGCTGTTTAAAACTAGTGAGGTGTAACTAGAATTAGATAATTAGAAATTAGATTAATCTAATTACTAGACCTTACTCACTCCTAATAATAAAAAAAACAGTTTCTGGGAGACATAAAATTTTGATTTGTGAATAGTGCACAAATGAGTTGGCTAATTAGCAGATTTGGACTGTTTATAGTCATAGTGACACTTATTTCTCTTAGAAATACTGCAAAGGAAAAACTTAATCATGTTAGCAGCAATTACTAGCAATACTAATTTGCTATCTTAGCTCAATATTTTATTAGATTAACTAGTTGGATGTGTTGTTTTAACATGTATTGTAGTTTATATGAAAATTTTAACCAAACTAACATTTTAGCTGAGATTTAGTGCTTGGCATTATTGTTCAAGTAGTTAGATTGTTGTTGTTTTTTTCACAAACAAGCTAAAAGTTTAACAATTAAAAAGCATTCCATAAAAGTTCAAGCTAATCTTAGCTTTAAATCAATTTAAAATTGACAAATTGCATCTTCTATGTTTATATCTAATTTTTTCTGTGACTTTTTTCACAAGCTCTTCTGCCTATCATTGATGGTTATGTTACCTTAAACTTTTCCCAAACTGAAAAAAAAAATTATTTGAGATATTTTATCTATCCAGATTAAAATTAATTGAATTACTTAAATCATGTCAATTTAAGTTTAATTGCATAAATTGTTCAGTGGCAAATAAAGCTTTAATTGATCGGGCCCACAGACTAGAAGAGAGCATTATTTCATGACAGCTTAGTTTTAAAACAATATAAGGTTAATTTTTACATGTTTTAATTGAGCTGAGAACAATCTAACCTTTATCAAAGCAAAACTGAAGAAATTGATCAAAGATTTCTAAGACATATTGAAGAGAAACAATATCAATTAATTGTTTGAAGAGTTAATAAGCATTGATAGCAGTTTTACATGTTCCCTAACATAAATAACATTGTCTATTTCACTGTAGGATACTGTTGCTGGAACTTAAGTAACAATAAGCCTGATTTAAATTATTTTCCATGCTTGCTGAAATGTTTTAATTAAATCCTCGAGCAGAAAGTTAACAAAACCAGGAAAAGGGCACATTTTTAGAGAAATCTTATGGTCATCTCAAAAAAACCCTAATTAATGGGACTAAAATCTTGAATTTAATAGGCTGGATATATATTTTTTATATTATTCTGCGAATCATGCTCCACCTTTGCAACAGCAGCTTTTGGATGATTTGACATAGTTTCACCAGAGCCTCAAACTGTTGTCTTACCTCTAAACGTGACACTGGCCAGAGGGTCTGAACGTCTCAAGTTGTTAGCCCTCTGAAGGACGCAGCGTAACATGGCTAAAGCAGATTCAAACAAGGCTCTGAAGACTGTAAAGCTGAGAGAACTCCCTCAGAGTTCACAGTTTCAGATCTGAATGAATGAAAAGTGGCTGAGTTCAGAGGAAGGATCCAGGACCTTACATAACCAAAAAAGTGAGCTATGTAATAATAAAGAGGCATTCACAGAAATGGACCTTGAGTGGGCTGGTAGAATGAAGATGTCCTTTGCTGTTTATAAAAAGATCTCCACCAGATGAAGTTTTTGATGCCAAAAGCTGAA
Source organism: Cyprinodon variegatus (assembly GCF_000732505.1). Taxonomy (NCBI): domain Eukaryota; kingdom Metazoa; phylum Chordata; class Actinopteri; order Cyprinodontiformes; family Cyprinodontidae; genus Cyprinodon; species Cyprinodon variegatus. The sequence goes on from NW_015150952.1 coordinate 538,769, forward strand.
GCCGATAATCCACAGATTGTCCTCCACCCTTGGCTCTGCTTCGATTAAAATCTACAGATTAAAAGCTCCTTTTCTAAAGCGATCTTTATGGTTTCTGTCTTGTTCTGACTCTCTCTGAATCTACTGTGGAAAAAAAAGAACCAAACACGCCTGTCAGGAACGCACACCTCACATCCAAAGGAAATCTCAACATTTCCTGTGCTCTTTTCCTCTCTTATCTCCTGAATGTTTCCTTCTCAACCAAATATTTGCCAGAATAATATCTGTTTTTAGTCCCTTTGTTCTCCCTTTTTTTAACTTGTTCCTTTGGTAAATGCTTAGGTCTGATATTAGTTGCATGTTTTTTTTAGCGAGTTGGCATAAAGTTCTGTTGCTTCCAAAACGTCTCAAGCTACATTATAACTTGTTATAACTTTAAAGTATTTCCCGTAATCTGGGAAAGTTTGCTGTTTTTTTTTTTTTCTTAAGATTTTAACAAAAATGTATACATCACCACTCTTAGTGAAGATTGATTATAGAAAACTATAACATTTATTCAAGGCAGTTATTGGTTTTTAAAACATAGTTATATACAACAGGATGTTTGGCTTCAACTCAACATCAGTTACCTTTTCAGACAAATTGTTTGACCAACCTTGATTTGATAATGAATTATATTTTATTCAAAAGTCACTTTTGCTAGAAAAACTAGCACACCCCATAACATAGTGTCACCTACTGGTGACAAACTCTATCTACAATTTAGATTGTATATAAAAGCATATACTGTAGACACGGAGCCGAGAAGTTAAAATTAAAATATTGTGGGGTATTGTGACTATTTGAAAAAGATACAGAAGAAAAACTGATTAAAAAAAATAAAAAAAATGGGATATCCAGTCGTTTATTTCTCATGAATTGAATCCGATATTTCTATCTAAAAGATGATGGATGGATGTGGATAGTTCTTGCTATTCAAACATTTTTTTAATATTGTTGATCTTTCTTGGAAGTTATTTAGGCTGCTTTTTTCATTTACAAATGTGTTCAATTGTATTCAATCGCTGAAAGCCAACTTATGCCACTCTGAGGAGAAAATTAAAGTTGAAGTGGGGACAGGGACAGTCTCAATACTTTTTTGCATTTGACTTTTTTATTTTAGAGATGGTTGGAATTATCCATCCATCCATCCATCTTCTCCCGCTTGTCCGTCAAGATCATGGTGGGGCTGGTGCCTAACGCAAGGAATCTATGGGTGTATGGAGAGTTACATCCTGGACAGGTCACCAGTCTATCGCAGGGCAAAACAAAAACATACAAAGATGTACTACCATTCATACCCACTTACACCTAAGGACACTTAAGAGATGCCAATTAACAAAACAGTCATGTTTTTGCACTGTGGGATAAAAGCTGGAGTGCCAGAAGAGAGCTCTTCCATGCACAGGGAGAACATGCAAACTCCATGCAGGAAGACCCTGGTCCAGGGATCAAACCCTGGACCTTCTTGATGTGAGGAAATAATAATTTAATTACAAAATTTACTGCAAAAGTAAACCACCGTGCAGCCCCGGTCAGATCTAGACTGTCAGGTCTAAGCACCTAAAACATCATACATACATACAGGGAAAGAAAGAAGGCACAGAGACAATTAATTTAGTTTTACTCGTGAGGAAAGTAGGAATTGCACAGTTAGAGATCTCCACCCCAGTCTGCCGGTCCCCGCGTTCTCCTCACAATTTATTGAAGTCAGGGGTTCCCTGCTTACAACAGCTGAGACTACACTAGGGAGGGGAAACAAGACAAGGAATTCAGACTTGCAGTCTCAGTAAACATATCCTCTAAATCTCAGGGTTCAATCAAAGTTTAAGTTGTTGTAGCTGTTGACCAAAGTTCAGCAGGTTTGGTGCAGCTCGTAAAACAACCACAACCTCCCCAAAAGCAAGTCCACAAATTACAGTATACTTTAGAAAAGGTGGCTATGATCACATGAACATAGCACACAGCTTTATGCACTACACAGATACATTTATATACAATTATTAACATAGACAAACCATTTTTTTCTGTCTATAAATAGTGAAAACAATTTAAGGCCAATTAAAGAATTCTTTAGTTGGCCTTAATTTTTTAAATAATTCTTTAAAAAATCTTCCAAATTTCCATATAAACAAGTTATAAATATACCGGTACCAGATTAGTGTTGATAAAGGGACTAGTATTACTATAGATTGCATGACTACTTTCTTATGTTTTTAATGATCAACATAAAAATTTATTTTTAAATCTGCTTTTTCACAGTTATGTAAAGGAATGAAGAGAGACACATGCTCACAAACACATCAATCTCTGTTACCTACCCTAATTGGATAAGGTTTATTAACGCATATTGAAAAAAATATATAATTCTTGCAGCACAAACAAGCAAATGGTTTTGATACCAATTATGTTGAATTGGAGAAAGGTTGAGCTGATAACTTAATTCAGGCCTGATGATGCAGGCTTAATTTCTTAAAGACAAAACTCATATAGGTGACACTGATGATATCAAAACTGTCTGCTGCATATTAGCATTCTTATGGAAAGGATTGACATTCATAAGAGTCCCATGGGGTGAGGTGTACTATGAGAGGGATACAATTGAAACAACAGGAACGTTTTTTTTTTTGGCTAACGTTAACAGTTAGTATGAAAATAAAGGGTAGTGGAATAGGCTAATTTCTGGGTAAAAAAATTCTAATTATTTAGTCAGGACTGCTAGCATTTGTTGCTGACAGATGAGCAGTAAATGAGTCAACAACTGATCAGGATGTGTTTTATTCAGGTCCAAATGTTTGCCTGGATAGTCATAAGCCTACATCACACAATGAAACCATAGTGCTTGAACATGATCAAAACTTTAAAGTCAGAGACAAGTAGAACAGGGAGCTCTATTAATGCATCGGCTCATATTACAGGTAACTGAGAGGGGGGCAGTGATCTAATAATAGCAATGAAAGCAATGAAGAGAGGGTGAAGATAGAGGGCTGTTCCATTGATTGAAAAAGGCTATTTATTCTATTTTAGATTTTTTTTTTTAAAGGTAAACTTGTGAGTTTCATTAAACACATAATGAAATATTAACTCTGGTAATTTAACCAATAATGACTTAACCCTATAGTGAATACCTGCTCTAATGGGTTCATGTCACCAAAAAAAAAAACAAAAACTGAGGTAATAATCTTCTTACAAAAGGAGAAGAGATCCTGAGTTAACTCACAGCTTCAGCTACTGAAAGCTAGAAACCAGTGACTATGGCTGAAACCTCTGTGTCATGATGGACTCAGACCTGACCTTCCAGAGGCACATAAAGGTAGTTACTAAATCAGCCTTTTATCACCTGAAGATCATCTCCAGGATTAAAGGACTAATGTCCAAGCAGGTGAAAAATTCAGTCAGGCATTTATCTTTAGTAGAATTACTGCAACAGTGTGTCCACAGGTTTACCTAAAATGTCCTTAAGACAGCTGCAGCTGATCCAAAACTCTGCTACCTGCGTTCTTACTAGAACAAAGAAAGTAGAGTCCACCAGCCCGGTTGTGAAGTCCTTACACTGGCTTCCTATAGTTCAGAGAATAGAATTTAACATCCTTCTGCTAATCTACAAATCAGTGAATGGATCAGCAGCTCAATACATAACGAATTTGTTGTCAGTGTACAAACCTGCCAGACCAATCCCCAAACATGGAGAAGCAGGATTTAATTCCTATGTACCACTCATCTGAAACAAACTCCCAGAAGACTGTAAGTGAAAAGAAAGCCTTAGTGCCTTTAAGTCAAAGTTAAAAACATATTTGTTTAAAACTGCCTTTGACTGTTAAAGTTTAGCTGGTAGTGAGGTATCCTTGTTTGAGGTTTTGTTTGGTTTCTTGGTGGTTTTTTCCTTACAGGGTGGTGGGCTGATTTGTTACAGTTGGTACTCCTTGTCGGAAATCAGCAGGGTCCTTTATATTGCAGCAGTTTCCTAGAGCAAGCTGCCAGTTGGTTCTGCTCTCTAAGTGGTATACAGGTCAAACTCAGCGAAGCTCCAACTGAGTCCTCCTAACTCTTCCTTGCACTCATCCTCCCTTCCACAGAACCCCCAAGCTCGCTTGGATCAATCCCACTTCCTCCCTACAGGACCCACTACCCTGCCTATCCACCCTCCATCCAGCACAAGACCGTCCACCGGAGAGAAAAAATCAGAAGACACGGGTTCCTCTTCACTGCTTTCAGAACAATTTCCTTTCTTCTCCTCTGGTCAATTATCCGAAACCTTCTTCACCATTTCTCTGAATAAACCTTCAAAATCTGCTTTTTGGTCAGTTATTGTCACTTGTTTAAGAGTCTCTGGTTCAAGCAGATGTCATGATCTTGGCACCTTTAGGCTGGGTTTTCTCCTTGTTGCTTTCTTCTGCTTTGCTCTTGCCTGCACTCATTATCCCTTATTGTATTCACCTGTTCTTGCTGCTATTTAAGCCTCTGGACCCTAGCTTTTGGAGCCAGATTTTTCTAGACTCTAAGCGAGAGTAACTCTAGCGTTACCTGTGTTTAGTTCTACTTCTTTCTGATCTGTTTCTGCCCCCCGAGTTCTGAGTTTTCGACCGCCCATGTTTGCCTGTTCTGTGTTTCTGGGCTGTTACCTGGATTCTGCATGCTGTCGACCGTCGACCTGTTTTCTGACTACGGCTTGGATTTACCATCCTGGCTCTTTGGGTTCCTATGCTTGCACTAGCTGCTATTAGATGTTTGACAGTCTTCCCCAGCACTTAATGTTATGCTAATGTGTAATATTTCAAGGGTGTTGAATCTGGGACAAATCTAAAACACGAAGAACAGTGTCCCTAGTAAAGTACCCAGGGTGACAAGGTCCAGAATATCTCTACTTTGCTCTTATTCTACCGTGCCTCTGTGTTATCATTGTCTGCTTTGCTGTAACTGCTGCAACTGCTGAGGATGTAAAATACTGGTTGAAACAGTGTTGGCACTTAACAGAGCACCGTGATTCCGAGGTATGTGCACCAAACCAATTTAAAAATGGGAGACCATTTGCCTGAGAAGCAGGATTGAGACTCACCATTGTACAGGTCAGGTGAGTTTGTTGGCCCATCAATTTACTCACACTGTGGTGAATAAAGTAAATATTTTAATCAAAAATGCTAGGGGAGGGGACTATTCCTTCTATAAGATTAAATCAGCATCTTTGTACAACTTGTCAGCAAAAAGGAAGCACCATGTGCTGTAAAGTGTCCTGGGGGACAGTTGAGCTTATAAAACCCAGTGGACAAAAACAAGCAGAAATCATTTCTGACTGGAGGAAACTCTATAGGGATATGACTTTATTTACTCTAATATCACAATAGAGCTTTGAATTACTAAGTGATAGTCCAGTTTTGTTTATACCTACAGTAGATGCGCTGACTAGAGCTGAACGTCTTTTGAATTTCTCCCGCATTTTCAAATGGGCTTTACTTCAAAATCAAAAGCCACACAACCAAAATATAATTTCTTTCAACTCAACTTTCCACTAACATACTTGGATACTAGAGGAACAAGCGGAGAACAAAGTGACATTTATAGACAGATCAGTGCAAAAGCTTCTTTAATGGTAATGCCAAAGGGGGGTGAAATGAGCCAAGCCAAAAGGCAAAGCTTGCGATTTAACGGTAGGTTAACGTTCCTACCCTCACCTTTGGTCATTAAACCTGGACAATGATGAAAGAACAAGATCTTGGGTACAAGTGGCTTAAATTAGCTTTCCGTGCAGAGTGGCTGGGCACTCCCATAGAGATAGGGTGAGGACCTAGGCCATCTGGGAGAGTCTCGGGGTAGAGCCGTTTCTCGACATAGAGAGGAGTCAGCTGAAGTAACTCAGGCGTATGTTTTAGATGCCCCCTGGCCCAGGGGACGACCCAGGACATATTGAAGAGACTATGTTTTTCTGGACTGGCTCTTTAACAAGCTGAAAGAGGTGTCTGGGAGTCTCTGCTAAGACTGCTCCCCTTCCAACATTCTCCTGTATAAGTGGAAGAGATGTGGGATTAAATCGACACAGCACTCCAAGACCAGTCAGCCTTTTTTTCTAGCATTGACATTTTATTGCTTCCCTCTCTGTGAAGGTCGTCAGTAACAGTCTGCTGACTACGTATTAAGTCGGCAGTCCCCCCACATATTTTGAATATATATGTTGGTTATAATATGGCCAGAAAATATTTACAATAAAAAATGCTGTTTATAGTTCAATGCAGTTTTGAGAAATTAACTTAGGTTTTCCCAAAGCTTTATGCAGTAAAATCCACAGAAAATAATGCCTGACATATATCGGTAGAAGGGAAACCCAGACATCGCACTACACAACAACACTACTCAGATCATCCTGGGAGATCCTGAAATCTTCCAAGTCAATAAGGATTTATATTCTCCTTGCAGTAGATTTCAGGTCTGATGCAGTAACATCAAAGTGACATATTGATTA
>NW_015150952.1:546988-549937 GCF_000732505.1 Cyprinodon variegatus
CTCCCTTTTCGGTTCCGGTTGAGCAGTGTTCAGAGCAACACTTCTCTCTGAATTATCAATTCAATAAAACCTGTTAAACCTTTACCCTGGTCTCCCTATTTGATCTTCTGCATTTGGGTCTGAACCTTAGTAAAATCATGACAGATTTGGGAATTTGTCAAAGGAACATCATCTCTCAATGGGTTGGATATAGTTGGCCTCTTTCTTAAAAATAGGGACTACCCCTCCATGCCTGCCACTCTGCTCACCATGTGACTTTTAAGAGTCATATCAAACACAATAATCCAACAATATCAAAAGCTTTACTCTGCTGTGCAAATATTTGAAATTACCATGGTATTAAAAAAAAAAAACAGTAATTCAAATGTTTAAAAAAGTTGAATAAACAATCAAATTAAACTTGGAGGGATGTTAAAAATAAAACTTGGGAAGTAGCCGGTCAAATAAACTTTTCGGTTTTGCAATGTCTTGTTTATTCAAGGCCAACTGGTGGACCAGCTGCCCTAATAATGCCATATATCATCCCTGTTCATGCTGGCATGAAAGGGAAGAATGTTGAGGTTCCCAGAGGATGAGCACTGCTGATAGAGCCATAGTAACTATGGACACAGTCAGACTTTACAGGAAACACACTGGTATTCCTCTTCCCTATCTGTCATTGCACCCTTAATTTAGCTGCTCAGCCTTTCCCATCATCCGAATATCTTTTCCTCCCTCTATGCCTCTCTTTCTATGTCAGCCCAACCCTAAAAAACACCAATATCCAAAGGGGTGTATTAAATGACCTAGCAGCTATTTCAAAGTTTAGTGTCAACTTTAAAGGGGGAGAAAAAAAAAATAGTTACATGCAAGCAGAGATGCTTTGGTGTTTATTCCATGATCTTTCTTCACTTTTCTCTTTTGGTTGACTCAGACAAACATCCATACCTTCATAGGTGACGCTGCAGTAGGCATCACTGACGTCATTGTCGGGAGTTTGTAGACGCTCAGCACATAGAATAAAAACACGCAACATTGTTCAAACACAGACAGGCACAGATCCTTTAGATCCCGTCAACACAAACAGACACGCTGTGGTCCATATGAGGGCACCATAAATCCAAAAGGCATATCTTGAAAATTAAGGGATATTCAGTTGAGCACGGAGAGAGAATGAATAAGGACTTAGAGGATGACTGGTGCAGCTGCAGCGCTCAGCTGTCTCACCCTACCAACCCCCAAGCACTTGCATAGCTGAGCCATAGTGCAGAAGCTGACTCATGCACGCATACACACCATCCCTTCAATCACTGCTGGCTTAAAGGGGTACACACACAACCAGTCGTATATTTTTCAATATTTTTTCTGTTCAGCCACATCAAAGAACCACATTTCCAATTTGGATCTTGTTGGTAGACATATAGAATACCTTTGAGTAAGTAAATGACTTGTTTAACTAAAAGCTGATGGTTTAAGAAGTAGCTCAAAGATGGGAGGGAAGTGCAATCAGGCAGTTTTTTCATTTCAAAAAGTTTATTTCAAACCTGCACACATTTTACAATACATACAATGACAAACAATACATATGCATGGCTTGAAAGTTACCATAACATCCTAAATGTTTCCCTTTAGATGATGTCTTTAGCACTTAAACAGTTGACAGGGCTTGTATCAGGGCTCCATTGGATCACAAGTCCATGTTCCAGGCCATGAACATCATTTTATGGATTTACAAATATCTAATAAGGCCAAAAAATGTATTTATTTTTAAATCAATACAGCTCATTATGTTCAATTTAGACTCACACTGCACACACTTAAAGAACTTGTTAAGGGAGTGACCTGCTATGTGGTATGTTTTCTAAACACTCTGCCTTGATTTACAGTTATGAAAAATGAGCTTGCATAGAGGCATCACGGGGTTGCAGTGGGTAGCCCTGTTGCCTTGGAGCAAGAAGGTTCTAGGTTTGATTCCCGGCCCGGGGTATTTCTGCATGTAGATACATGTTCTCCCTGTGCATGTGTGGGCTCTCTCTGGGAACTCCGGCTTCCTTCCACAGTCGAAAAACATGACTGTTAGGTTACCTGGCTTCTCTAAATTGTGAGTGTGTGTGTGTGTGTGTGCAAGGAGTGCCCCACCGCGACCCTGATTGGACTAAGCGGGAGAAGATGGATGGATGGATGGATGGATGGATGGACGGACGGACGGACGGACGGACGGGGCTTGCATAGATGATTTGTAAAGCTGAATGTTGTGTTTTGGTTAACAGATGGATCAGTTCCTCTGTCAAATGAGAGAGATGCAGGGTTGAACAATGTGGAATTGTACGACTTAAGACATGTTTTAGTGTTGACAATAAAAGTTTAATTTTCTTCACTCAGACTGTATAGTGGTACATTTTAGCTCATTCAGTTGTAAGACATGCATCATGATGAAACAAATCCCTGCTTTGAGTTGTATGGGTTGTTTCTTAGAGAAGAATATAGCCACTGAGCAAAAATTGCTTGAAAAGACATTGAAAAGACAACATGATTTACGTCCAAACGACGTCTACACTTGGTTGAAAAGTGAAAAGTGAAAAGCCTTCTTTTTTAATACAGTTGAAAAAACATAACACAACATTGAAAACACAACTTTCAACGTCTATTATTGGACTAAAATGGGACAAAATCAGACTGACCAAAACAATCCAGTTTTGAACAAGTTTTTCTAGACTAAATCAAGACTATGACAGACTGACCAGATTTAGCCTAAAAACCAATGTATAAATGATGTCTGGTGTTTGGGGGGATAGTATATACAGTATACACTCACCGGCCACTTTATTAGGTACACCTGTCCAACTGTTCGTTAACACTTAATTTCTAAGCAGCCAATCACATGGTGGCAACTCAGTGCATTTAGGCATGTAGACATGGTCAAGACAATCTCCTGCAGTTCAAACCGAGCATCAGTATGGGGAAGAAAGG
>NW_015150952.1:550112-557677 GCF_000732505.1 Cyprinodon variegatus
ATGGGGTACCTAATAAAGTGGCCGGTGAGTGTATATACTATATATATAGTTTGTATATGAGTGTACTTCAGTGCTTTCCACTATTTATGCCTTGCTGCAGAACAGTATACTGAATTTTAAAACCATATATTCAGTCATAGGTAAGACATTTGGCGAATTGATAATAAATGATGAACATTGGGCAACATTGGCAGATTTTAGAGAATAAATGAAGAGAGTCAAAGGTTTTGTAGGTTAGGCACAATCTTGCTTTCTTGTGCTGAGGTTATCTTCAAAAGAAGATAAATAATGAAATATTTGTCTGCTTACAACCTGAGTCTCTGCTCTATGTGAGTTTTAGGGTCTCTAACATTTCTCGTTTTTTTGTTTTTTTATGCAGAATTAGCCCCATTTACACTAACCTTTTAAAACCGTTGCAGGAGTGGTCCGAACACAGTAACCGAGATAACTGTTGAGTGTAAACGGAATGCAACTGATTTGGACCATACCAGACCTGAACTGTGCTAAATCTAGTAATAGCTCTAGTAATAGTAATAGCTCAACAGTAGAGCTCGGCATGCTTCATTGTGGCTTGTATGCTTATTCAAGTGCATAAGCAGACTGTGTCATCTCCTATTTACAGTTATTTGACTCATTTCATGGCTTTTATTAACAATAAATGGCATCAAAAAGAGCGTGTTACCATCTGGGATGATGCCTAGACCGAGGAAATCATTGAAATTTGTGCGGTGGATGCTTTCCAGGCAAAAAGTTCCTGAATGTTATGGACGCCAGCCTTTTTGTTTACTTAATTCCTGCCTTGAGAGCTGTAGTACTGTTTATGAGGCGTATTGTTTTTGTTTATGAGATATGAGGCGAGAAACCATGCTAGGGTGATGTGTAAATGGTCGTAAGAACCAAGCTCGGCACGGTGAACTGATCCAAGCTTGGTCCGAACTCAGCACGGATTGGTTTCAGAGTGCTAGTGTAAATCTGGTATTAGTTTTTTTGGGGGGGTTGAACTGAAAAACATATAAGGAGTGCGTTAGTGCTCATATTAGTGCCCCATAGATTTGACTTTTTAGCAGTCACCTAGCAAAACAGCCTGTTACTTATGCTGATGAAGGTTCTGTTACTTGTGAAATAAAATGTCTGCACTTTTAAACATAGGGGAGTGTGGAGTGTTACCTTTTTTTTTTGGTTTAAAACTTTAATGAAAAAAATGGTTTAAGTTCTTAAAAATTTAGAAATATACGCATGACTGAAGTTGATAAAATAAGAATTCAAGTTTTATCAGATTAGTGTATTTGCAACCCACAAACCCAGATTCTCTGGGGTTAGAAGCATTTTTTGTTTAGTTGGACAATTGGTTCAAAAAATGTATGTTATTGCATTAAAACTGGAGTTCAGTATTGTTTGGGGCGACAGTGGAGCTGGTTGAGAAGTTTGCCCTGCAATCGGAGGGTTGTCGGTTCAAGCCCCAGCTCCGGCTTTCAGTGTTGTTGCATCCTTGGGCAAGACACTTTAACCACATTGTCTACTGATGGCGGTCAGAGGGCTCGATGGCACCAGTGTACGGCAGCCTCGCTTCTGTCAGTGAGCCCCAGGCCAGCTGTGGCTACACTGTAGTTTGCCACCATCAGTGTGTGAGTATGTCAGTCAATGACTGAATGTAGTGTAAAGCGCTTTGGTCAAGTCTCCTGACTTAAAAAAAGCACTGTATAAGTACATGCCTTTCACCATTTTAGAAGAAAAAAAAAAGGGGAGGACAGGGAAAATGGAATCCAGGTTTCTTCAAATTATGATTTTCAGGGAAAATCATGTTACAAATTACTTCAATCATCCAAAAGCCAATGCATTTTAGAGTAAAAACAATTTATGGGTTATATACAGCTATATTAATCTCCAAAGTACAATGTGACAGTGAACATTGGACAGCACTGTTATATAAAATTCAACCTCCTATATTGATAAAACCTTTCAATGCTCAACTTATGTTTGTGAATTATCCTGGCAGAGTAGAGGCCAAACAAATATAGGAGTTGACTTTATCCATAGGTTTAAGAAAGCTTTTATAACTGTTTCAAAGATTAATGGTAATTCAATTTATGTACAGTGTGATATTCCTAAATGAGCTTTATGTATGAAACATGAAACCCGAAAGAGTTGCAAAATACATCAAGTAATCAAATAAATTGATGCCATGATAAAAGATCTGTGGTTCAGTCTGAAAGATTAATGCACTAAATATTATGAGACAAACTATACTTAACCAATTTAATAAGCTGGAAAAAGAGCTATTTGTTTTTCTTGGAAAATAAAGACCAGAATAATGACATACTGGATGTGAGTAATTCATTTCAAAAGAGAGTTAGGATTGATACATGTAGACCACGGTTAAATGGGCCTCATATACTTAGTGATTCATAGACATATAGCACAGAGACTCTGCCTGAAATAGAAGGCTATGTGTGTGGGGAAGAATAAGAAGTTATAAAGATTGAGAATATTTGACCACAGGTTTGCTTTGTTCTTTACCTATAGTGATTACCTTAAAGATTTTATATGATGAGATAAACTAAAAAAATAAATAGAATAATGGTTTTAATATGTATATCTGTGGTTGATATATGTATGTTAAAAGCAACCATTTTCAATATCATATTTAAACAATCTCATTGAAATACAGAGAGCATAATAATATCAATATTTTCCCTGGAAAAAGATAGCAAATCTTATAAAATATTAGCAATGTGAAATTTAAACTTATATCAGATAATGTGAGGTAAGATGTTGTTTATAGTCAGGTAGATATCTGGCCTTTCCGGAGGCTTATTTATAGCTAACTCCTCTTACAGGAGCATGGAGGTAGCCACTGAGCGGCATTTATGGATCTGGATCATGGTATCCAGGGTTTAATAATAAAAAAATGAAATAAATATATTCAATTGGTTATGAGGCTGAAAGTTGTGAAATCTTCTCTGTAATTTTTAAATCTCTGACTGAGAGCCATATTTAGTTTGCCAACATGGAACACGTTGACTAGACACGAAAAAGACTAGAGGATTTGCTCAGAGCCTTCTCAGACATAGTGACAGAGCTTAAGATGACGTAAACAAAAACCCAGTGAACCATTCTCAGAGAACAATGCTTCTTCAAACATACAGTATGGCTCACAGCCTGCAGCTCCGGACAGTTCCTGGACATTCTTAGTATAAATACCTTGGTTAGGAATTTATTGCAATCCAAACCTAAAGCCTGGAATGTGATCAGATAATATAGGGGCTCAATATCATAAAATCAAGATTCTACAGTTTTCACCACCAAATGTTATGACAAGTATGCAAACTGTATGTGAATACAAACCAAAAACAAACCTTTCCCCCTAATATTATTATATACTTTGAAAAGAAGGATCTAGTAGAAAAATCAACTGAAGGAACTGGGTACATTAATAGCCATAATTCATATCTCATTTGAATAAAATGTGAAGTTTAAGCCCAAAATCATTGCTGAACTATGAGAAAGTTATTTCTAGAATGTATCAAACTCTGAATCCTCCAACTTTTGTCCCATGTGACTGGATTAGGACTAATCTCAGGCTTAGCATCAGTAAGCATTAGAGCAAGAAAGAAATGTAGTCAGGGGATATCATGTCCTGAACTTTTAAACTTAAACACTTTAAAAGCCTCTCCCTGTAACATGTAATTGTTTTTATTTGACAAACTGTAAAACAATAAAAAAACAACACAAAAATATTTGTTTCTATTAATATGCAGATGAGAATAACTAATGACGTTTGCTAGTTGGTGCAGGGAAGAGGGGATTTCTGTTGCTCTTCTATTTATAATCACACCAACTTTGCTGCAGGCATTAAGGCGGTGTGTGTGTGCATGTGTGTGTGTGGGGGGTCCTTGCAGGAAATGTTCTAACTTTAGAGTGGTAAATAAAGATTATTATATGAACCCAAATCTTACCGCAAATGGATTGGTGCAGTTTGATGGTGCCTCTTTATTCTTAAAACAGTCGTAGTTTAATTTAATTTATACAACGACTTTAAACAAGTATAAATGAATGGCAAAACAATGTTAGAAATCATAAGAACTTAATACAAATATCAAATTAGCTGTGGTGTCAAAAGTACACACATTTGTTACTTCAGTAGAAGTATAGATACTGCAGTTTAAAACACACTTGTAAAAGTTGAAGTATAAACTGGACCTCTATACTCAAGTAAAAGTGAAGTGCTTTAAAAAAAACAGCCAATTAATACTAAATGAATTGAAAGCTCAATTTTTCGACAATTTCTAAAAATTCTTTGAGATAGGGCAAAGGATGAGGGAGGTCTTTGTTCTCCGTCTCCATCTCCCGATACGCTCTCGCCTGTGTCCGACCTTTCAGACATTTCAACATCTTTTTCTGAATCATAAACATTGTAGTATGGCATAGACAATTCCCCTTTGCACTTTAAAGAACACCTGCTTGCTTCTGATAATTTCCTTTAGCTAACCAATGAGTGTTTGCGTTATATGACTCAATCAATTACACTAGTTTTCACTAGATGTGGATGGTGCCAATGATCTGCATTGGATGGTGCACATGAACTGAAATAAATATTTAAAAACATTAAACTGAAGCCAAGGGTTAAGAGTAATGTTTGTTTTAAAAATGTAAGGAATAGAAAGTACAGATATTTGTGTGAAAATGTAATGAGTAGAAGTAGGAAGTAGGAAGAAAAATAAGTAATGGAGTAAAGTATAGATACCTAAGAAGTGTACATAAATACAGTAAAGAAATATTTGTACTTCGTTACTTGACACCTCTGCAAATTAGTATAATAAGATACAGTGACTATTGAAAAGTATACTTAAAATTTGCATTATATTGGTTCATTGGTTATGTGGTACATGTGGTACAAAACCATTTATAAAATAAAACGTTTATGGTGAGAATAACTTTTTATAAAATCAAGGACTACTAATGACATGCAATAAAAAGTCATACAATGCTGCAGCATAAAGCAAAAAAGTTGTCACAAATCTGGCTTAGTCAATATTGTTGCCAAGAGTGTAAGTAGCTGTATTTCTCTGCCTCCTGGCAGAGTGTAAGGATGAAAAAGAAGAGAAGAAACAGATCTCAAATTTAGACATAGGATGAAAATTTACCTTATTTATAACATAGAAATCATTAATAATAAAGCTTTAATGTATTAATACAATTATAACAGTCATTTTTATAAACGAGGATGACAGTAATGTCGCAAGGTGAGAAGAAATATGTATAAACTGTTGCGAGCGGCTGTAGTTGGACTCCTCGTCAGCAGGTGGCGGTAGTCTGGAATTGACCAAGTGGACCAACCGAAGAAGGAAATCCTCAGGAAATCCTCTTCCAGGTCATGGGCCGCTAATTTTTCTGCAAGAAACAAGGCGAGGATTAGAGAATGCAAAAAGGTAAAGCGGAATGTTTACATCCAGTGGTTGCATTAACAGAAAGTATTTCGTCGCCATGTGTTTGGAGGTGGAAAATGCATACGAAATGACTCTAGAAAAGGGATCGTTGACAAACCCTGAAAAAAAAAAAAAAACACACAAGTTGAATCTTGACGTAGATAAAATATTTTCAACTGAAAAGACAAATACCGACGCGAATAGACTAAAAAAGAGCATAGAGAGCCGTTATTATTGTTTCTTTAATAAGAAATGACATGTTTGATGACTTAGAAAGTAGGATGGGACGAACCCTGTGTGCTGATGATGGGAATTAGTGGAAAAGATGGAAACATTTAAAGTTTATTGCTAAAAAAAATACTAATGCAAAATATGACGGTTGAAAATTTGTCCTATAAAATGAGATTTAAAATCTAGATTGACTATTTCTTACAAAAAATAAATAGAATAAACTGTTTAAAAGAGTTTGAAAAAAGTTTGGTTTAATAAAAGAACATTATGGATGGTACATATAAAAAAGTTTACAGCTTAATTTTGAAAGATACTGAATATTATGATGTGTTTAACTGGAAGACACTGAAAACAATTTAGGATAGAGAAGAATCATTATTACCAGGTAGGGTTTTTACACAAATAAGTTCTTAGTTTGCTTAATAAAGGGCTACACACAGATAGAATAACTTTTTTGCTTAAATCTATACCTTAAATAGATTTAAGCATTTAATGTGCACTGTTTATTGCAGATGTAATAGTTTGTAATAGATGCCCTTTTATAGGAATGTCAGAGTAATAGAGAGGAAAAGTGAAACATTTTGGAGAGGAAGAGCACCATAGCAGATATTAAATATAGACACAAACAATGTGAAGCTGCTGGACTAAATGCTATGTACATGATGTGCTGGAGTATTTCTTTATACCAGGGGCGTTCAATAAGTAATGCCCCAGACCCACTTCCAGATGTTTGATCAACCTGAAATTTTGCATGTGAAATTATTTAAATAGATTAAATAGCAAATTACAGCTCTAAACTAATGGAGGTTTCTGATTTACAGGTGCTCAAACTGAGTCAAGTCTGTGTTTTTGCATTTGAAAGGACGCACACAACGGAAAACTTTTGATCAAATGAAAGTAACTTATAGTGATAATGTCCCATAATATAACCTTGTAAAACATTTTGCAAGGTCATATAATGGGCATCATCACCATCACCAAAAAATAAAACTTACAGAAACCATAAATAGATTTAATGTGGGATTTAATGTGCACTGTTTATTGCAGATGTAATAGTTTGTAATAGATGCCCGTTTATAGGAATGTCAGAGTAATAGAGACGAAAAGTGATACAGTTTGGAGACTTTTGATGAAATGGAAGTAATTATAGTGATAATGTCCCATAATATCACCTTGTAAACCCTTTTGCAAGGTGATATAACGGGCATCATCACCATAAGTTACTTTAATTTCATCAAAAGTCTCCCATGGTGTGAGTCCTTTCCAATAGAAAAACCGGATCACTGCTCGACACTCAACAGGCTCCATTTCTGACTTTACTCAATTCAAACAGCTGTAAGTCAGAAACCACAATTAGTTCAGAGCTGTAATTTGCTACTTAAACTATAGAGATTTAAATAACATCAAATGCAAAATTTCAGCTGGATCAAACATCTGGAAGTGGGCCAGGGGCATTACTTATTGAACCCCCCTCGTATTTTTTACTCATAAAAAAAATTTGCAGTGAAAACGTGTCAGGTTAGGAACTGGGTCCTGTCAATGAAGCCTGTAGCAGTCAGGAAGAAGTCTTTTTACAGCAGGAGGGTCAGATGCATTTTTACGTGCTCTCCTCTGGATGCTGGAGTTGTTTCATTCCTAAAGAATAGGAAAACTGCAGCCAGTCACCCACTCTGCAGAGGACTGATACACTGCCGCCTGCCCTTTACCCTTTTAGTGGCAGCAGAGTGGTGGTGTCGAATAGAATGTATTAGAATAGAATAGAAAATCCCTTTGTTGTCTCACAATGGTGGAATTCTAGTGTTTACAACAGCAAAAAGTCACACACAAAAAAATACTCACACAAATGTGGACCTTAGAAAAGTCTCTTATGATAACATTATAGTGAAGCGTTGAAAAAAAAAAAATAAA
>NW_015150952.1:559256-560302 GCF_000732505.1 Cyprinodon variegatus
AATATACAGCTATGGACATTTTTACAGTAATGGATATTTAAAGATAGCAGCAACATCAGAGATGTGTAAAATGACGGGATAGACTGAGTGATGGTGAAGTGGAGGTGCATCAAGATTGTCTTTGGAAGACAGGCATGGTGTAATCAGACCTGTTTCCCCAGCTATACTGTATGTGCTGTCAGAAAGTCTATAATCCACTTGCAGGTGGAGTGATGAATCCTCAGCTAGAAGAGCCGCTCATACTGGTGTTGAAAACAGAGCTGAAGAATCCTGGGCTAGGTTTCTAGGGAGTCCAGTTGCTGCAGGATATATTATATACCATTATATCAGTGTTAGATTATGGAATTATTCATTATGTAATATAATTAAGCTTTTAACACATAAAAAACAATATTCAGTATCAGGCACTGGAGCATTAAGTTTTAATTGAAAAATGGAAAGATGAATGCTGGAGGAAATAGAAGAGAAGAAATGGTCCATTTACTTCTCAGATTTGGATTAAATACTACCTTCTGCATAATAGGATAACAAAATAGTGATACATTTGATTATAGTGGTGAAGATGAAACTGTAAAGAGCATGTTGTTATTTTGTAAGACATACAGAAATTAAATAATTCTTCTGCTTATAGTCTTTCTAAAGTGAACATAAATTGCGATCCTGCTGAATTATTGGAGATGTTTAATATCTGTTAGTACTCAGGCTTTCATAGATTAACTAAAACAGACTCATTTATTTGTTTGGTTTTTTTTAAGTGTATTTCCAGTCTTCACCTCCTACTAGCTGATGGCAGTAATGAACACAATTAGGTTTTTTGCCTAGGTGGAAAAAAACAAAAACAAAAAACCTGGAGATTAAAAAATTTTTTAATTTGAAGCATTTTCTGCCGACGGTTTATGACAATTTGAGCATTTATAGAGATTTCAAAATGACAATATAATAGAGAAAAATTAGGAGTTAAAATAAACAATATGTTTAGTATGTATGAAGTTAGGATGAACGCTGATCCCTTCCTTCCTTCCTTCCTTCCTTCCTTCCTTCCTTCC
>NW_015150952.1:560647-574451 GCF_000732505.1 Cyprinodon variegatus
CTCTTTCGTTTCCATCTTTCCTATCTCCATTCCTCCAAATTCTCCCTCTGTTCCTGCCTTTCACATTCCATCCTATACCTCCTTCTATCCTTCCTTTCTCCCTCACTCCATTCCTTTCTTTCTCCCTCCCTTCTTCCTTCCCTTCTTCCTTCCTTCCCTCCCTCCCAATAAAAACATGTTTATTATGTATGAAGTTAAGGTCAATGCTGATCCCTCCAGTTTATAGGTCAGTATTGGTAGCCTTTCCTATGACTCAGTACCCATGAAGCAGCTCTCGGCCTGAAAGAGGTTGGTGACCCCTCCTCTAGATGGAGAGTGAATATCTGTTGCAATTTAACAGACCTCAGGTTTCAGCAAGGCAGAACTGTTGTTTCTATTTTAATAAGGTGAATTCTGAATCACAGACAAATATTTTAATCGAAGTTGATTTTACAAAATGTATTTTCTCTCAAATTCACTCCCCTGTTTGTTACATGACATTTAAAAAAAATAGTTTTCTTCTAATTTTTTTCCCCGAGACCCCTTTTACCTCTCATTTTAACGCTTGTCAAAAAATGTGTTCTTTTATTCTAGGGTAAATCTTCACGTTTTCGACAGACTTGAATGGATTACCACCCAGACCAATCTGATTGGCACAGTTAATTGCCAGATAATTGATAAGATTTTTCAGAAGATCAGCCTCTGCAGGGAGCTTCAGGAGTCTGCTAACACCATGTCTCACCCCTTCTTTAACACCAGTCTTTCAGGAAACCAACTGTTCACCCAGACCCGTAATTTTCCACCAATGAAAGACATTCCCAATGGGTTTTCTACTGTTGGATCTGCAAACAGTTTGTCTTCCTCTGGAGCTTCATCTGTAATTGTTGCCAGCTACATGTCAGGTCAAAACAAACCCATATCAAATAATAACACAGAACGGTTAGAGGACTCAGTTCTTAGGAGTGAAAGTGCAGAACGGGACCCTTTGGACTTGAAGGGTGCCTTTGGCATAAGACAGAGAAAGGAATTTTTCTCATCTGCAACATCCTCAACATCTCTAGGAGACACAGACCGCAGTGCTGCCAGTGACAATGCCTCTTCAGACTGGTTGCCTATATATAGACAAGCTGCAAAGACTGATGCACCCAAATGTCCTTCTTTATCTCTTACATGCTGTTATAATCAGAGTGGAGAGAGGGTCGACAACACTAAAGCAATCCCTGGATTAGATCATTCCCAGAATCCAGTTCCAAACAAATCAACTTTGTCGATTGATTCCAATAAAATGAACGGTGCTACAGAATCAGCTGCTGAAATCCTTCAGAGGTTTGGCCTCAAAGAAGATGACTTGAAAGAACTTCACTCTTACCCTATGGATCAGATCACTCCTCAAAGTCTTTCTTGCATTTTGCAGCAGATTTATATTCAAAAGCAAAAAAGAGCTACAGGAAAGCCTTCTGAACCCCATCCTCAACTACGAAGCATTCTGAAGACGAGGAAAGGGATTGACTATCGGCATTCTGAGCTTGAAAAGAACAGCAATGATAGCAGTCAGACTGTAGACAGCTTTCAAACAGATAAGGTTAGTACAGATGCTTTGGGTTCAGATAAGACTTCTTTAATAAATGCGGTACATGACCCGTCTGAACGACTGGAGGCCAAGTCCTGTGAGAAGATGACAAAACTTCTCCCAAATAAAGTCCCAAAATGTTCTCCTTTAAAAGAACCAGAGAAAGGTCACCTGGTGTCTAAATCCCCCAAATCCTCCCCCCGAGTCTCTGGTCTTCTTAACTGTCATTCAGATCCTAAACGTTTGAAGAAAGATCCTGTTAAAATGAAAATAAATCAGACGGTGGTCAATAAGGACAAGTCAAAGCAGCTGACTAATCAGAAGTCTGCGAGTGAGAAAACTGGTTTTCAAACTCACATTGGGACACATCGACTGGATGATCAAATGTTAAAGACTCCAAAAGAATTGAGACATCAAGGTTCTGCTGAAGCAGTGTCGAGCAAACCGGCTGAAGTCCAGGAGTCTTTTGCAAAACCTCTGCCAACACTTAGTGAGATTGACGACTACGAGGGAGTCCGACCGAGCAAATTTCCGCATACGTGTTCTCTCTGTGTCAAGAAAATTGAGACCTTATCGGTAAGCTAATGCTTTTTAAGATTTCATTCCTTTTTTAGAGTACATATAATATAACTATTTCTACATGTAGAGAATGAAATTAGCCTAATTATATGTAAAATTGAAACATTTCCTCTCATTTAAATGTCCTACCCTCACGATGTTTCATCCATCCATTTTCTGTCACATTTATCCTAAGCGGGCTCGCAAGGGCTGCTGGTGCCTATCTCCAGCTGTCTACGGGCGAGAGGCAGGGTACACCCTGGACAGGTTGCTAGTCCATTGCAGCCAGGAATATCAAGTGGCAGGAAATTTATTGTATTTTAAGAAATAAACAATCATCTCTTTATCCTCAGCCGGAGGCTTACAACATGAGGTTCCACATTTTAATGCAATATATGCAAACATTTTTAACCAGTTTTCAAGAATAAAATAAAGTAATCTTCAAGTCATCCATTTTGAAAAGTAGTCCTTTGCAATAGAAAATGGGTTTAACTACCAATGACAGGCACAAGTTTCACCTAAATGTATAACCTTTGGCTGCATCCGAATTTATCAAAGGGTAACCACTCTTTGGCCAAAGCAGATGTGCATCAACAGTCACCATAGTTGCTTTGCAAATGGTGCTGGAAGTAAGGAAGCAGATGAAAAAGAGCCTGAATGCCTCCTACTGATAGTTCTTTTAGAGTAGGGACCTCCTGATAATGCTTGCTAGCTTTTTTTCAAGACTGCAATCCATCGCACATCCCCGACTTCACCTACCATTGCTTGTATAGTTATATGCTGGATTGTCAATGCTTAGGTTTGGGTGATAACTATGTGGGTGTTGCATAGCTCAAAGATTGGAGATACTGATTTTAGGTGTAAATTTTGTTTTTTTTATGTAATCAACCAAAAAAAAGAGATTAGCTTAAGTCGGGCCTGTTCCCGGTGCGTGTTGGACTCCGACAGGGATGCCCTGTTTTACCGGTCCGGTTAATAATATAGACACAATTTCTATGCTTAGGCCCTAACCGTAGAGTTCCTGCCTTAAGTGGAAGAGTTTGTTGGGGCTCTGTTCATGACTGAAGAGAAAATGGAGCAGGATATCGATAGGCGAATAGTAGCGGCTGCAGCGCCCACTGCACCAGTCTTTTGTGGTTAAAAAGAGACCTGAGAAAAAAGGCAAGAATCTCTATTTACCGGTCAGTCTACGTTACTATCCTTACCAATGGTCATGATTTCTGAATCATGACTGAAAGAACTACATCCTGTGTACAAGCGGATTAAATGAGCTTTCTCCGCAGGGTGGCTGGGATCTCCCTTAGAGATAGGGTGGAGAGCTCTGTCATTTAGGAGAGGCTCGGAGTAGAGCCACTTCTCCTCAACATCCAGAGGAGTCAGCTGAGTTGGCCCAGACATCTTTATTGGATGCCCTCTAAACGCCTCCCTAGGGCACGTCCCACTGGGATGCCGAGTGGATGACCCAGGACAAGACTGAGGGATTATAGCTACGTTCACACTGCAGGCATTAATGCTCAATTCTGAATTCTTTGCTTGGTCATTCACATTTCCAAATATATGCGACTTGTACAGTTGCAGGCATTCAAAATTTCCCCACTTTCCTTGATGGGCCCTTGGCTGGTCCCTTACAATTCCTTTTTAAATATCAATAATTCTACTAAAATATTCTTCCGTCATGATTTGTGGACATTAAAATCTAAAGAAAAGCACCATTTTCTGCTCAGACCCTGTAATTCAGTGAAATGGTGGAGTCAGAGTAAAAAATTATGCAAGAGGGGGTCTTTGTGGCTGGAAGTTAGAGGGAATTTCGCTTGGAGTTTGAGGGAAGGTCGGGTAAAGATCAGATACAGGTCGCATTTGGGCAAAACAAAAATCTGATTTGGGTCACTTGAGGCTGCTGTGTGAAAGTAAACTATGTCTCTCTGCTGGCCTGGGAGCGCCTCAGGTGTCTGAGGTGAGGGAAGCGCAGGAGTCTTTGCTGAAAAAAATTTCTTTCTGGATGGGAAGTGAAACATCCTCAAATTTGGAAACCAAGTCCAGTGGATTGTTTTTTTAAATTTTTAAATCCTCTTAAAAGGCGACCCGGTGGACTAATAACTCAGAATGCATAAAATTCCGCTGGTAAAATCTTTACCAGCAGGTGGAGCCATTTCACCCAGCTCCAAGCTGACACCAAAAGGTCCATACATATAGCTCGAGACCTAAAATTTTCTGCATTTGTGGTTGACATGATGTAGAGCAAATTTAATACAATAAAACCCGCTTTTTCTCAAGAATGTCTTTATTACTGCTGTTCAAAAAAGACCTATCATTTCCGAGAATAAAAAAAACAACTTTGAGTCATGTTTGAACTGATGCAGGTTGGTCTGTCTTTTGAAGCGGCCTCATTTTTATGTGATAAACCCTGATAACTAAAAAGCACAGACTAGAGAAGTTGTTATATTACCTAATCTAGGGTTCTTGGAAAATACATTTTAAATGTTTTGTGTTTTTTTCTCTCTACAAGGTTTGGCACAACCACATGGCACACAAGAACCACCTTAAGAACGTCGAAATCTTCAAGATAAAGTCAGTTGTTACTTTTTTTTTGGTAGATGTTTGTCGGTATTTGTCTTACTATTTGATGGTTTTCTATATGCTAATCAACAGTTTGCAGGAATTACTGGACAGAACAGTTTTGCATCCTTTTTTTTC
Organism: Cyprinodon variegatus; assembly: GCF_000732505.1. Classification (NCBI taxonomy): domain Eukaryota; kingdom Metazoa; phylum Chordata; class Actinopteri; order Cyprinodontiformes; family Cyprinodontidae; genus Cyprinodon; species Cyprinodon variegatus. Next base: position 565,449 of record NW_015150952.1, read on the forward strand.
TTGAGATTGTTCTAATCCTGTACTCTGAGGTTTAGCAGACTAATTAAAGTCACGAGATCTGTGAGTAAATCTGTTGTTCTGATGGATGTAATGGATATTTTTGGTCCAACAGATACCCTCATTGGATTGGCCACACAGAAACTTTGCACAGGTAAAAGTTGTCATCTAAAGTGAAACAAACTGCAGGAGATGCAGATTAATAGTGGTCTGACCTCTGAAATCTGATGTTTTTTCCTGTCCTCCTTTTTATTTTTTAAAAGCAAAAATACCAAAGAATGGTCTGCCATATGTGACGGTTCACAACATCGTCAACAAAAAAGCAAACCAGAGAGCCGTTCCCACTCAAATGGCACCAGCAGCAATCCAGGTTTTGAGGGTCGAAGGGAGGAGTCCGGTAGCGGTTCTCGGGCTAAAGACACAGTGCGGAGATCGCGTTCCCACTCACACAGCCCCGGGTCAAACCAAAGGTTGAAGAAAAAACAGCTCAGCTCCAGAAGCAGATCCCCTTCTAACTCTCCTGCGGACTCCCATCAAGTAAAATACACTCCAGAGTCAGCAGCTAAGATTCTTCAGATAATTGGACTTGAGAAAGAAGACTTAGAGGAGCTTGACTCCTATGCAGAGGATCAGGTCACTCCTGAAAATCTACATCTGATTTTGCGTCAGATTTTCCTAAAAAAGAAGAAAAAAGCCAAAGCTACAGAAAGCCCCTCTGAACCAAAACCTAACACAAGTGTGACTTCAACCGACAGTTTAAACAGACCTGAGACATCTTTGAAAAAAAGGCCTCTGAAACCACTTAAAGGGACTAACGACAAGCTTTCTTCTAATTCTAATATTGTTGAAGATAAGTTAAAGCAGAGCAGTAAGGAAAGCAACAAGACAGGCGGAGATATTTTACCTCTGGATAATCCTTTGCCCAATCCTTGTAAGAAGAAAAAGCTGCAAAAAAATGTGAAACACATCAAAACTAACAATTTGGACTCAAAGAATCGCCCCGTGAATAAACCAGATGGTGATCAGAATAAAAAACTGAAAGACAAACTGAAAAATAAGCTTGCAAAGCCTCTCAAGGTCAAGCAAATTGCTTCAAAACAACCTCAGTCTGGTGCAATGTCAGCGTCAAAATTGAAAAAAGAGGCTTGTCCCAGCGGTTCAGATCCAAAAAGTACAAAGAAAAAAAGTCAAGGTAAAAGAGCAATAGCTGTTGTGAAGGAGCCAAAGGTCCAGATGGAGAAAAAAAACATGAAAAAAAAGCTGAAAAGGAAGAATCCACAAAATGTCAAAGGTGAATCCAAGCCTAGGAAAGCTTCCCCATGCATTTCTCCAAGCAAACCAGCCCTTATTAAAGGCTCGTTGTCCAATTACTTGCCAACGCTAGCCATGATTAAAGACTACGCAGCAGCCACGCCGAGAACCTTTCCACATACCTGCTCTATCTGCAACAAGGAATGTCCTTACATGCAGGTGAGTGATCTAGGTTTGCTTCATCACACTTAAGGTTGCAAAGGGAATTTCTTAATAGTCTTCTTTGAATGGTCCTATTTTTTTCATACATTTTTTAATGTGTTAGAAATATACAAAGGGAGGAGAAAAGCTAGACAAAAAATATCAATATGGTTTTTTGGAAATTTTATTAATAATTATTCATCTGAAAACACGGCTTTGTACACATAGCGGCTAAACCGTTTTTGGCCAATCAGGAGCATGACTTCACAAGTCTTTACAAGTCTTGTTGAAGTGCTTGGTTTGGTTTTGAGTCTGGACTTTGACTAGGCCCTTTGGCATAGATTTTTAAACCATTTTCCTGCTGGTGGGAGAACCTGCATCTCAGGCCCAAGTTTTCAGAATCTGAAAAGTTTGCTCTAAACGATCTCCTGTATTTATTTCCATTCATCTTCTACTTGGATGGTAATGAACAAAGCAGCTTCTATCAAGACTTATTATGACCTTTTTAGTTTTCTATTTTATACTTATACTTAAAACTGTGTGCATTTGTTTCATCCTGTTACATCGAGAGCAAAAATGGTTTACAATTTAGGGTAAAAGACGTAGCAGACTCTTTCCATTAATAGTTGATGGCTTGAGCTGCACTTTGTGGAACTGAATTCAAACTGCTTTAGAATTACACCCAGATTTTTACCCATAAGAAAGCCTCTGAGACCACAATGTCGAAGTTAAGGGGATTAAATACATTTTTATATTATTCGAATTTATCATTGTTTAAAAAAAAAAAAACATCTGCTTGATGCCTAGTTTCTTTGTGTTTGTCTATCTAATTGAATTCCATTAAATTTTGTGAATGTTTGTGACTTGGCATGGGTAAAACAGGAATTACGATGTGTGCAGGGACTCCTTAACCAAAACTTTAATGGTTTACCATATGTAAAGAGATTTGCATTTAAGATTGAATTTCATCTGTGTAAATATGCTTTTATTTTGGCTCCCAGGATTGGCTGTTTCACCAGAACAGCAGCTTTCACCTTGAGAGCTGTGGAATCCTCCGGGCCCAGTAAGTCCTAGCCTGATGTCTTCCACTTTTAAATATTTGCATTTAGTGCCCTTCTGTATTATGAGATTATAAGTAATTATTTCAGTTGCATTTCAGGTGTTTGAAACCAAATCTATAGATAAAATATAATATTTTACTGTATAAAATAAAAACAGGAAAAATATTTGGATTTCTTGGATTTATTTTTTTTAACTTATTTGAATTGAGGAGTTTATGTCTTTGGATTATTATTTATTTAAAGAATCTGGCAAAGAAGTATGCATATTATGGCTTAATTCATCACAGTATTTAAAGGTGTTTTTTTAGTAATAATCAGTTGGAAAACTTTAAAATATGCATTTATTAAAAAGAAAAATAAGCCACTCATATAGGACTCAAAAAACAGAAAAACAATAGGAGTGATACACACAGAAAACAAATAGAGAATTTACATGAAGCAAAAGAATGAGCTGCATGGAGGATGCTAGCAAAGTTATTTATAGACCCCTGAAGCACAGCCACAAGGATCATCACCGGTAATTTACCCCGTATTTCCTAATTCACTTCATTGGAGTTAAACTGAGGTACATCAACACATCAAACACCCTGCTGCCTTGTGTCACATCATGGAAAGATTTTTAGAAATCAGCCCAGGCAACAGGAAGGTGGTTGTTGACAGAAACTAGTTCTGCTGCATCATCATAATTGTAGCTGAAGGAGCTGATAATAAGGTTATTAATGACAAAGCAAATCAAATTTGTACAGACATGGACAGAAAGGCTACTATGTGAGGAAGAAGCCACTACTCAAAAACAGATCACAGTTTGTAAATCATCTGAAACTTCAACTATTGTGAAATTTCCTGTGGTGTGATCAAACAAAAATGTATACATCTGGTCATTATATTTGCTGTGAAGCATGGTAGTGGCAGCATTGTGTTGTGTGGCAATTTCTCAATGTTTTTCCTCACATCAGCGTCACTATCATGTCAGTTTCAATTACTGACAAAGGAAGTAGAAAAAAAGTTAGTCTCCCTCACTGTTAAAACGAAAAAGAAAAAGTGTCTTGTTGTTCTGTATGTTAGCAACTGTCTACAAGTTTGTATGCTAAGCTAAAGCAACTCAGAGGTTAAAGATTTGGTTGTAGATCAAACCAACATTTTTAAAAAGAAGAACTTGGAAACTCTGAGTTAAGCTGGAAGAACAGATTTGTTCCTGTTCTCGGCTCAAGGTGGCAATAAGTTGGAAAAAAGTTAGTTTTGTTTTCATGTATATATACTTTATGAGATGCTTAGCTGTCAAACGCAAAGAAACATAACAGCCTCATAATGGCAGAGGAGACATTTTTTAGACTAATAAGGAGAAGGAGGAGAACAAAGTGCTTTATGTTAGAAGATGAATCATACTAATGATCATTTTTGTTCATATACTTTCCAATGGCCACTGCAGGCAGTCATCAAACTATCCATTACGTAACATAAGAGGGAATTCAACCTGTTTGTGTGATATTTGCTATTTCATAAAAGCATCCCAATCTTGACGCATCCTACAGCTTTTCTGTGACATGCTGTGAAAAGAAACTTCTCCCCATTTGAGAAAAAAGCAGCAAGAACCCTCTATACTAAAATAACGAAATGACATCATTCTCTACAAATATGTTCTTCAGCATTTTAAGGATATACATGATTTTTTTTTTCCTTTACCACAGATATCCACAATGGGATGGAGACGTTCTGCCGATACTCTGGTAAAAATCACCTTTGTTACACAAAGTGAACATTTTCCCTCCTATGTGATGAATTTCTTTGGTTATGCGGTTCCTTTTATCGTTAAAGTGCCGACAGTCGTTCACCATCACTCAGCCCCCGTCATTATTACGGCTCAGAGAGTGGAAGAATCCGATCCAGAAGTCGTTCCCGCTCTTCTTCATGCAGCTTGCCCTCTCACCATTCCCCGGATGGCCGACTGTCAAGGTCCAGGTGCAGATCACGGTCCAGCTGCCACCGCCGCAGTGGGTCCAGAAGCAGAAGAAGGAGGAGCATCAGCAGATCCAGATCACCTTACAGCTATAGATACTCTCAGAGGTTTGTCAGAAGAATATTATAACACAGTTGATTGGAATCACATTAAATAGTGGACTAATGAATTTTTTTTTGTTAATGATAGATGAATTTGCTAAGTCATATTTTGCTGTTTCGTTAGATCTCAGTCTCTCAACGCAATAGAGTATCCCGCTCCACTCAGTCTTGCTCACATTCAAGAAGCCATGGGAGACGGTCCTTCTCTGGCAGGAGAGACCAAAAATGAACCTTATTATGACAAACCTACAGGGGTTGATTGTCCATGGAGAGGAGTGAGGAAAATAGACATGAGTAACATCAGGTATGATAAGCAGATGTTAGCTGGGATTAGTCGTTAAAAAAGCAAATGTTTTTGTGTATTTATCCTTACAGTAGTCGCAAAAGTCTTCGAAAATTAACTTTTTTGAATGGCTGTTTCCTAATCTGTTTTGTTTGTTTTTCGTCTACCTCTTGTTTTAAAAGAGTTTTGACAGGATGAAGTCAGCATCCTCTTCACCATTTGGCAGCATCATCAACCAGGACCTTGTAAATAGGATGGAAATTATGCCCACTCCCTGCCTAATCATTGGTTGCAGTTAAAGCACAATTTGATACACTGTTTTTATGTTTTATAAGAGTTTAATAAACAATATATGCAAAACTTTTTCTCTTTATATTTTGTTTGTATCATCTGTTCTTTAGCTCCATCTTATTTTAAGATAAACTTTTTGTTTATTGGTGTTAATGAGGAAATTCCGGCTGTTATGTAAAGCTGAGAGCTTAGCTCCTATACTTCCTGTATTTGTCAGGGTCTTGGCACTCATGAGAATTACATTTTGATATCTAAAATGTTCATTTTAGATAGGAGGAATACTGTTAAAGATGTCGGAAATACATATATGGTCAAACAAATATATGATAAACCAGCCCCTTAAAATAGGTAAAGATTTGTAGATATCTGAAATGTAGTTCTTACAAGTATAAATTTGATTCAAGATTACTAAAAAATATAATTCTACTGGTAGAAATGTAATGAGGGAGATCTTTAATATAATTCTGACCAGGAACATTGTAAATGTGACCATTTAGAATGCTTTAGTGCCATCTATAATAGAGATATGACCAGTCAGCCTGCTTATTTTATGTTAAAATGGAGCCCCATTATTCTTTCCAATTTTTGTAAAAATGTTTTTTTATTTTTTTATTTTTTTATTTATTATTATTATTTTATATATATATATATAAAAAAAAATATGTTTCTTAATACCTAAAACTGCATTTTAGATAGGAATTATTCAAATTTAGATATATGAAATTCCAATTTAACTAGTCATATATCAGTAGTTGATATCTGTAATTATTTTTCTACTAGTAGAAATATTATTGATGTCAGTAATTGGATTTCTGGATATCCAGAATGTTATCTTCATTTTTTTTATGCATGAAATTGTGATTTTGATTAGCAGTAACTCTATTATTGAGATCTGAAATAAATTTTCATCCACATCAGAATTCAGTTTTAGATGGGAAGAATGTTATTTTAGATATCTGGAAGTTAAAGCCCAATACACGTGAATGGGAAGCGTGACATCATTCATGCTAGTAAGAATTACTTTTGCTGTAAAATATCATAAGTTGCAAAGGATCGTTTACCTTTGTTGGTTTATGCTATCCTTACCGCTGCTCTAATCAACAGTGGTGTGAATCTTAGGTTTTTTATCTGTACATCATACAGCTAAAACTCTTTTGGACTGTTATCTGAGTCTAACAGTTGCAAAGAATACCTGAATAATGTGACAGAAAACAGTGGATGGAATTTCACAGAAAATCTTTATCTTTGGCCAGCACAGTTTTCAAAACAGTAAAGCGTATATCAAAGGTCTTCAAAGGTCACTAAAACAGAAAACAACTGAATTTCAGTGTAGCAGAACTGTAAGCTTCCATAAAAAAAAACAAAAAAAAAAACGACATGAGCAAACCTATACCACGAGAAATGACAGAAAAAAAAGTTAATCTTCAACAAATGGTTCCATCAGAAATAAGAGATTTGTTAATAACTAGGGGTTATTCTATAGGCGACAGTGGAGTCTGATGGAGGAGTTTTCCTTGAAACCGGAGGATTGTTAGTTCAAGCCCCGGTTCTGGGTTCAGTGTCATTGGACAAGTGTCAGCCAGGACAAGTTACTCGCATTTCCTGCTGATGTTGGTCAGAGAGCCTGGTGGCGCCAGTGTATGGCAGCCTTGCTTCTGTCAGTGAGCCCCAGGGCAGCTGTGGCTACAATGTTGCTACCAACTATCAGTGTTTGTGTGAATGGGGTGAATGACTGAATGTAGTGTAAAGGGCTTTGGTCAAGTCCTCTGACTTGAAAAGTGTTATATAAGCAAAGCCCATTTATTCGGTAGTAAACAGGAGATTAGTAAGAATAGTTCTACTTATTTAGGAATGAATCAGAGAGGAGTATAAGGAGAGAACTGCCAGGGTCCAATGTGGTGGGTGCATTTCCAGAAGTTTGCACAAGACAAGACATTTGGTGTAGCAAGATGAAGAATGTGAGGTGGTGGAGCGGGCAGGCTGGAGTGTATCTTTGGCATCCTTCAGCCCAGCCAATGATAAATCGATCAAGAAGCAGCAAACATAACAGTTAAAACCTGAAGAAAATAAAAAAGAACCAACTGTAGAGACTACAGGCATATGTTACTCATGAAACAATGAATGAAAATTCTGCAGCTCATTTATCCCTAATGCTCTAATGCACAGGTATAAAAGTCGTTCCAGAAAGGGCCGTGTGGCTGCTGGTTTTCTTTCCACCCAAGCAGTAGCACACCAGACTCCATTCATCCCATCAAGTCATCAGGTTAAGACTAGACTCACCTTTCTGGAATGACTTTGACACCCCTGCTCTAATGTGTGGGGGTTTGCCGTTTTTCGGCCAATTCTCCAGTCCGGCCACCGTAGTCATGCGTGTAGTATAAAGGGTAACAAGGAGCGATTTGCCTCTCACAATCCCCTCCCGATCAAGAATCGTAAGGTGGGGTGAAATAAAAATCTAACAGTTTAATCCAGGATACAGTGCAATCAATGTTTTGCGGTTACTGCTGAAATATGAGGGAGAACACACAAAGATAATTTTACTGGAGAAGTCATAATATAAAAGCAGTCAGCAACCCTTCAAAAACAACTTGTCCATTGCAGTATTGCAAACGTCAAGTAGTGGCACTTGATGTTTGTTCTGCCTAATTTACATAATGAGGCAGAAATGCATACAGAAATGTAAAAACGACAGGCAGAAATAAATAGCATTGAAGAAATAAATAGGCTAAAAAAAATACAAAGGAAGAATAAAACAGACAAAAATAATAAAACATGCACATCAATGAATATTTTTTTTTTATGAATTAATAAATAAAGTTGGAGATCATAATGGACAATAAATAAGGTAATTGTTACAAATGCAAATAAATAAAGAAGCTAAATAAAAGAGATATATACATTTATGTCTCACTGTTTAATTTTATTTATACCTGCATTTATTTGTTTATTGCATTTTTGGGGGGCAATTAATTGAATGCTTATTTATGTATTTAACATTTATTTATTTCTGTATTTATTTTTAAATATGGTAGAGCTGGTCCTCTACCTGGTCCATAATAGTCTTGGAGGATATTTAACATTCATGCTCTGGCTCTGTCCAGTGTTAAAAACCCTGTATAAAATCAACTTTGATCAGATATGTGATATTAATTTTTCCATCCCAAATCAATCAGGTATTTCTAATCTACAGTATTGAATTTTTGTTTTAAATTCCCACACTAAACACGGCTCATATTGGAAGGAATTTGCTTCCATCTATCGGTCAGAGAATGAACTTACAATCATTTAAAATTTAATAAAGTACAGTGTGTAGAAGTATTCAGCCCCTTTTCCCTACGACTTTAAATGCAACCAACTGCCTTCAGAATTTGCCTGCAGTGGTGTCAAAATTACACACAATTGTTACTGAAGTAGAAGTATAGATTCTGCAGTTCAAAAACACTCTGGTAAAAGTTGAAGTATCAACTTGACCTCTTAACTCCAGTAAAAGTGAAAAAGCATGTGATCCAAAAACTACTTAAAGTATAAAAGTATAAAGTAACCTTTAAGAAAACAACCAGATGCCACTATATAAATTTAAAGCTCAATTTTTCAACTATTTCAAAAAAATACTTTCTGAGATAGGGCCAAGGATGAAGGCCTGTGTCCGACCTTTCAGACATTTCATACATTGTAGCATGGCATAGACAATTCACGTGTGCAGTTTGAAGAACACCTGCTTGCTTCTTATGATTTCCTTTAGCTAACCAATGAGTGTTTGCGTTATGTGACTCATCCAGTTACACTGGTTTTCACTAGATGTGGATGATGCCAATGATCTGCATTGGATGGCGCACATGACGTGAAATAAATATTTGGCCG
>NW_015150952.1:574739-575911 GCF_000732505.1 Cyprinodon variegatus
TCTTTATAACTGCTGTTCAAAAAAGACCTATTATTTTTGGGAATAAAAAAACAACTTTGATTCATGTTTGAACTGATGCAGCTTGGGCTGTGTTTTACTTACCTTTCAGGTATATATTCTGAAACTAGAAGGTGATAGCTTTAAAATAATGTATCACACATGTAATTTGGGCTTACAGTTCTTTGCTTTTCCATTTGGGCAATTTCATGGAGCATGAAATTTGCTTTGGAGCTATAAGTTGAGCACACTAGTTTTTGTCAGAAATAACAACTTGTTCTCACTCTAATAAACGCTGTTGGTGGGATTATATGTTCTGTCTCAGGATCATGACGATATATATTTTAATTATTTCCTAGAACCCATTGCATTCGAAATGGTCGATAACGATCTCTCTTTGTACCAATGGACTACGGTAGGATATATTTAAACCTTTTATTCAAATTGATTTTGATATATCTTGTAAATTACTATTGAATTGTTTTAACCATTTTCCTATTTTATTGTTTATTAAATCAATATTAAATCCTCTAGGTTTAATAGAAGCTTCTGAAGCCCGACCTGAAGCCTGACCAGAAGCAAGACCAGAAGCCGGACCTGAAGCCCGACCTGAAACCGAGTCAGAAGCGTTCAACTGACTCTTTATAAGGTCAAAAAGAGTTTACTTTCTGAATTTCAACTATCCGTTATAAAAACATCTACTCCAAAGGAAGAACGACAGTGCACTGACCATCTTGATGCATCTGTAATAATAGTTTCACCTGATGCTCCCCCATGAGCACTCACTGTCTTGTGCTCCGAAACAACACTGGTACTACACGCTGAAGCCACAGCGCCAGACCACCCACTTCCTATCACCTCAGCTGGAAACAGTGCATCAGAGCGGAAAACCCCACAACCCAGAGAATTAATAAGTATGTCTTTTGATTGTAATAGCCTTAAATTAACACTGATTGTATTTCATGATTCAACATGTTTTAACTTTTCACTCTCGGTGTTTTGTGGTTAGGGCATAGGGCTTTGAATCATGAGGTTGTGAGTTCGATCCCCCACTGCCACTCTGGGTCCCTGAGCAAGTCCCTTAACCCCACACTGCTCCCCGGGCGCTGCACAATGGCAGCCCACTGCTCCCCAAGGAGATGGGTTAAATACAGAGAATTCATTTCGTTGCTCTG
>NW_015150952.1:577488-579543 GCF_000732505.1 Cyprinodon variegatus
ATTGCATGGAGTAGGCACAATGCAGTTCATGAACTCCGGGGAAGATGTCACAACATTAGTTAAAGACTTCAAAATAAATGGTGCTGGGCATGGCTGCAGGTCACGGGCAAGCCATTTAGCACCTGGTGCAGGAAGTTAGTCGAACCAGGCACTTGCTTCTGCATGCTGTGCTCCAGGAAAGCTTAGCAGCAAAAACTGGATATAAAAAGAAATGTGGTACATGCATTAAGCACAGTAAGGCAGGTGCGGGGAAGCATACCCCCTCCTTTTCAGAAACCCAAATCTGGTCATCATATTTCTGAACGTAACATAGCAATGGCTAGCTTCCAGCCATAATGTCCTGCATGAGCATTGGGGGGTTGATTCGTTCATGTGTCAGGGTACGCGCATCGGGGGAGGGACAAGCAGACGACCATGATTGACGTGTCAGGAACAAATCGTGTACAACGATTGGTTTGGGTTATTCATTGATTTCTCACTGTAGCGGGGACCATTTATTTTAGTTTCACTTCCAGACCTTCTATTTCACTGCTTGCTAAGCGGCTGTGGGGAGATCTTTAAGCCACATGGTAAAGAAATTGTCAGAAAAGATCTCCTACTGCACCTTTAAATTGTTAACTGAGGTATCATTAATTTAAATTTGTGGTCCAGCAGTTTTATTAACTTTATTACCTGCTTTTATTGTGTTTTTATTTTTACTTGCATTTATTCTGCTTTTATTTTACCTTATTGTTTGATTCATGTAAAGCACTTAGAATTACCAGAATTGTGCTATGCAAATAAACTTGCCATGCCTTAGAAAGCACAGAAAATGTAGTAGACAATAGCCTACAGTGCGTGATTCTCTGTTAGAGGAAGTTTAGAGGGGCTAATAGTGCATACCAATGCAGACTTTTTACTTCCCTGAAACATTTTTCCATAGCTAGTCATCATAACTTTCTTATCTAAATCTTTGACAAAGATCTCTAACCTGTATATCTAAAGCTTCCTCAATGCTGCAAATTGAACCATTTCTCAAAAGTTGACTACGAGGAATAATCTTTTTCATTGCATTAGGGTAATGGAAAACTGCTGTCATGTAAAAACAAGTTCCTATCAATTGGTTTTTGGAAAAAAGTAACATTTAGATATTTTTTAACAGATACATCAGATTCACTGCTATATTCTAAGGAAAATTCAAAATCAGCAATAGAAAATATTGCAATGTAGCAAAAACAGCATGTCAGTTTCGGCTCAAAGGGTTTTTTTTTGCAATAAACATGTTTATCTCAAATTTGACCATTTGATTTTATCAGTTTTATTTACCAATGCTGTTAAGCCCCCTTTCTGGGGAACATTTGCATATGACCCAAGTGTTGCAGCTCTATTGTTCTCATAATAGAGAAGTCTCTTTAGCAACGCAACTTGCTGCTGGTATATGAACAAAGATGATTTTTAATGTCTGTGACTGACTGCTGATGTGCTCCAATTTTGGTGAGTATAAAACCCCAACACTACTATCTATTCTACTTAGTTCACTGAAGTAGAACACTTATTTAGCATCAGATGAAAGAGGGGGAAGTATGATGTTCCAGTTTTCTCCAGGCCCCGTCTTCAGTCCAGTCCGTTCGCCCAGCAGCAGCTTTCAAAAACATTTGGATTAATTTGATGCAAGAGGCAACTTTGCAAGGGGTTAGCTGCAGGGACGTCTGCTGTGGTGTTCCAGACACCGAAATTAATGAACCACCGGGTTTGATGTGTTAAGACACTTCTGGTTTAAGTATGCTCCTGTGTGTGTTGGAGGCTGTTTTTTATTGTGAATCTAAAGTTAAGGTAAATATAACAGTTCGCCAGTGGTGGCGCTCTGATGGTGCACTGCAGAGGTGAGCTGTGTCTCAAGAGAAGAAGAAAGTTCCCTGTTGATAATAAATGTTGCTATGTGCTAACTTCCAGTTATCTACTTGAATATTTCTTTTCATTTTGACCCGGTGTATCATACACAACATCATTTTGGCGACGAGGATGGGATTGTTCAAGTTGGAAGGCACAGAGTTCACAGACGGCGCGGTTCCATAG
>NW_015150952.1:580647-582463 GCF_000732505.1 Cyprinodon variegatus
TGATGAGCTGTGAGTCAGAGACATGTTTTTCCAGCTTCATGTGCTGCTTCCTGTCAGACAGGAAGTCTGTAAACCCCCTACAGGTGGAGTCTTGCACACTCAGCCCAGAAAGCTTCTCCTGAAGCAGAGCTGGTATGATTGTATTGAAGACCGAGCTGAAATCAACAAACAGGATGCTGGGTTAGGTACCTGTGGAATCTAGGTAGTGGAGAATGTAGCAAAGGGCCAAGTTGACAGCATCGTCTGCAGACCTGTTGCCTCTATAGACAAACTGTAGGGGTTCAGGAGGGGGTCAGTGATCTCTTTCAGATGTGAAAGCACAAGGCACTCATTTCAGTTCAATTCAATTAAGTTTATTTATATAGCGCCAATTCACAACAAATGTCATCTCAAGGCACTTTGCAATTCAACCAGATCATGCAGACAGATTGATTAAATTTTTTTCTATCTAAGGACTCAAAGGACTTCATAGCCTCAGAGGTGCAAAGTCATTAGGTCGCCGTGGACCTTGCCTTTTGGAAATAGGGATAGTAGTGGAGGATTTAAAGCAGGTTGGCACGTAACATGTCACCAGTGAGCTGTTAAAAATGTCAATGAACGCTGGAGACAATTGTTCGGTACAGTGCTTTAAGGTGGATAGAGAGACAGAATCTGGTCCAGTAGCTTTCCGGGGGTTCTGTCTTGTGAAGAGCTTATGAACATCTTTGTCATTTATGGAAAAAGTTGTAACTGAGATGGGTGGAGGGGATGAGGGGTAGGTCTTTAAGGTGGATATTGTGAGAGGTGCGTGTGCCCCAGCTGAGGCTGGGGAGGTATCATGGGGGTGGTTCCAGGATTGTCCCTTTTTCTGTCGAAACAACATTAGAAGTCATTCAGGTCGCTGGCTAAGCGTTGGTCATTCATGGAGTGGGGGGGTTGTCTTTTGCGATCTGTCTAAGCCCTTTTCCAGACAGACACATTGTTGTTGGCTGAAAACTGGTTTTGCAGCTTCTGAGAATACAGTTGTTTGGTCTTTTTCACAGTGTTGCTGAACTTGTATTTTGCGTCTTTGAATCTATATTTTTCCCCGCTCTTGAAGGTCTCCTCCTTATCCAACATTAAGCTTCTGAGTTTTGCAGTGAACCAGGGTTTGTCGTTGTTTCAACTCACCCTGGATCGTGATGGAACACAGCAGTCCCCACAGAAGCTGATGTATGATGTCACAGCCTCAGTGTACCCATCTAGACGGTAGTAGCAGCCCTGAATACATCCTGGCCAGTAGCATCCAGACACACCAGAAGATCCTCCATAGTCTCACTAGTCTACTTCTTTGATGTCCTCACAATGTTTATGTTTGTCATAAATGTGAAAAGGTCGTTTGCGGGAAAGGTTAGTGAGGAATCAATCAATTTCTTTAAATGAATGTGTAATTTCAAACTTTGAACTTGTGTAGTAAAGCAGGCTAATTTATTTCAAAACTCAAACTTAACTGGGCTTCTATCGGAATACATTTTTTTTTTATTTAAGGTAAAAAAGCAACTTGTCACCTTGACTTATCAATAGGTCCATAAAGACAGACACACACGCGCACTCTCAAAACCGCTGTTTGTTGGGATCTGGAGATCTGTCCACTTTCTCCACCAGAGGGCGTACGAGATCTCCTGGAGCCGGAGCTGATTGCACCACCTGGCGCTCATCTGCTCATCAGGAGATCCGTATTTAAGGAGGCAGAGGACCTCTCTCCAGTGCCAGAGTGTTTGCCAGTAACGGTTAGCAAGCCTGAGCCAACCAGCCTGTCTGAACCTCTGACTCCCTGAAAACCTGAACCTGATCTGTT
>NW_015150952.1:585955-588728 GCF_000732505.1 Cyprinodon variegatus
CATGTCAGCGGCCTGTGTGATTAAACACATGAAATCCATCTTTGCCAGGCATGGGATTCCTCAAGTTGTGTATAGTGACAACGGCCCATCCTATAGCTCCAAAGAGTTTCAGGATTTTGCACAAGAATATGACTTTCGTCATGTGACTTCTAGTCCCCTGTATGCTCAATCAAATGGAAAGGCAGAGAAAGGTGTGCACATTGTTAAGCAGCTGCTCAAGAAAGCACAAGAAAGTCATTCAGATCCATACTTAGCTCTGCTGAGTTATAGAGCTTCGCCTCTTGAGCATGGCCTGTCCCCTGCAGAAATCCTTATGGGACGCAGACTACGCACCACACTTCCATACACCTCTGAACCGAAACAAAAGGAAGTGAAACAAAAACAAAAACATCTTCAAAGGAGACAAAAAGCCAATTATGACAAGTCAACAAAGAGCTTAGTACCACTGGCTAGGCATGACACAGTAAGAATACACGATTCCAGCACCTGGAGTAAAAAAGCAACAGTTCTTCAGGAAGTGAGTCCAAGATCTTACAACGTCAAAACAGAAGATGGTCAAGTCCTCAGGAGAAATCGAAGAAGTCTGCTAAAAACACAAGACACATGGCAAGAACAGACTGATGAAGATTCACTGGGAGATCCAGCCTCCACCGCAACAGACGATCCACCATCGGAAGATCACCAGAGAGCTGTAGAGACTGACTTACCAGTGTTGAGAAGATCATCACGCACTGTCAAGGCACCTGACAGGCTGAATTTATAAGGACTATGAAATGTATCCTTTTCATTGAATTTTGAGTTATAGTTTATGTTGCTTCTGAAGTAATGTTAAGTTAAAAGAAAAAAAAAGAGTTCATAGTTATATATATATATGTGAGATTACAAGAACATAATAATATACAGATTCAAACTGCTTATAATAAGTATAGAGAGTGTTTGTAAAATTGTTTATTTGTAATGTTATTATTTCTAGAAAAAAAAGGGGATGTGATGATAAGTTAAGGAGTTGCAGTTTTACCTCCTGCCACCAGAGGGCCACAGACACTGGTGTACCCCTTGGATATGTTTGTGTGTTGCAAGTTATCCGTAGATGAAGAATGTTTACTTCACGGTTTACCTGTATCCTCTCGACTCGTTTTCAGTAATAAATAAGTTCAGTTACGAACCCAAGTTTCTTCATTTAGATAAGAAACATTACACAGACCTGCACACTCACATCTTGCAAAATACCTGGATCTCCGCTAACTCCTCTGTCCCCCTCTGCAGTGAACCCACTCGTGACCAGTCCTGGATCTGATTAAATCAGTGTGCTTTTCAGAACCCACTCGTGACCAAACGAGTTTCCTGTTGGACCTGTTAATTTATTGTGTTGAAACTCATCAATAAATCTTTGAACTTTTCTCCTGCCTCTGAGTGTTCTGCATGTGGGTTAGACACCTTAAACCAAACATGACACTGTTGAGGAAGCAAAGATTGTACAACCAAAAGATATGCAGGTGAAAGGTAGCTAAAGACAGAAAGTAAAACTGTTTAAAGATAAAGAAAAGTTAAAATACAAGGAAACAACAGAAATCTTCCCAGTGAGGTTTAACCAGTTTAGTTCCTGATAAGGGCTTGTTTTTTTGTTTTTTTTCTTACTAACAATTATGCTTCACCTTCCTCATTCATGGTGATTGTGTCACTCTTTAGTGGTTTAAATGCATCCATAGCGAATATGAAACTGCTTTAATTAATCACTCATCGCTATAATAGACTATATAGACTTTAAAACAACACATTTCTCTTTAATACTCAGGCACCAGCTTTAACAATCTGCATTGAAGAGTGTCCTTTAGTGTTTTAGATTGAGTTTTTGTAGATTTACCATATATTTAAAATAATTAATCAACATATTCATTATGTTGTTGAGCATGGATTTTATGTTTGAGAGCCAAAGTTAATCTCAGAGACTTTGTAATGTTATCCGATTAGCTTTTAACTAATTTAGAAAAATTTGAATTTTTTCAAACCAATTCACAATGCGCAGTGGGTAGCATTATCGCCTTGGAGCAAGAAGATTTGAGTTTCGGTTCCCGGCCCAGGGGCTTTTTGCATGGAGTTTGCATTTCTCCCTCAACATGTGTGGGTTCTCTCCAGGTACTTCGGCTTCCTTCCCCAGTTCAAAAACATGTCTCTAAATTCTCCGTAAGTGTGACTGTGTGCATGAATGGTTGTTTGTCCTGTTTGTCTCTGTGTTACCCTGCGATGGACTGGCGACCTGTCCAGGGTGGACCCTGGCTCACACCCATAGACAGCTTAAGTTAGGCACCAGCATCACTCGCGACCCCGCTTGGGATAAGCATGACAGAAAATGTTTGGATGGAATATTTCACTCCTGGCCATCTTTGAGTGACCTAGCAGACATGAGGATTCTCTTTAAATAACTTTTAGTCATAATTAAGCAAAATGTAATGAGCATATGAGAAAACACATGAACATTATTTCAACCTGGAAAGAGTCAGCCAGAGAAGAGCTGCAATTAGAAAAGTATTATTTAATTACATGTATTTACACAGGTAAGCCAATAGGATTGTTCAAAACGCTTCCAAGGAAAACTAGCTGATTGCAAGGACTCATTGACTTTCTGCAATCCCTCACACCAAGCATGCATGTAGTGATATTGGAGAGGAAATCTCCCTTTTCAACGGAAGGAACTTCCAGCACAACCAGGCAGGCGCGCTGGAAGCTGTTTCAAGCGAGGGGGGCTGATGGCTGGGTTGGAAAACACATGACG
>NW_015150952.1:588738-590610 GCF_000732505.1 Cyprinodon variegatus
AGGCGTGTTCCAGCTCCTCTACGAGAAAAGCTGAAGCAAGAACGAGATAGAATGATGTCACTGGGTGTGATAAAGAAAGTGGAAGAGCCCACAGAATGGGTCAATTCGATGGTGTGTGTCAGAAAATCGAATGGAGAACTACGTGTGTGCATGGATCCAAAAGATCTGAATAACAATATAAAAAGAGAACATTATCAAATACCTACCAGAGATGAAATAACAAGTGAGATGGCGGGTGCCAAATACTTCAGTAAATTAGACGCCTCACAAGGCTTCTGGCAGTTAAAACTGCATGAGGACAGCACAAGGTACTGCACGTTTAATACACCGTATGGGCGCTACTGCTTCCAGAGAATGCCTTTTGGCATATGCTCTGCTCCAGAAGTATTCCACAGAACGATGGAGCACATCATTGAGGGCATAGAAGGTGTACGTGTG
Source organism: Cyprinodon variegatus (assembly GCF_000732505.1). Taxonomy (NCBI): domain Eukaryota; kingdom Metazoa; phylum Chordata; class Actinopteri; order Cyprinodontiformes; family Cyprinodontidae; genus Cyprinodon; species Cyprinodon variegatus. Next base: position 589,177 of record NW_015150952.1, read on the forward strand.
TATGTCGATGATCTGATTTTATGGGGATCCACACTTGAGCAACACAATGAAAGGCTCATCAAAGTGCTTCAGAGAGTCCAGAAGTACCAGCTGAAGCTGAACAGATCCAAGTGTCAGTTTGGAGTAAAAGAAATCACCTTTCTGGGTGACAAGCTGTCACCAGCCGGTGTGGAACCAGACAAAAGTAAAATCAATGCGATACTGGAAATGCCTAGACCTGAAGACAAAAAAGGTGTGCTGCGAGCATTAGGTATGATCAACTTCATTGGAAAATTCATTCCAAATTTATCCTCCAAGACTGTGCACTTAAGAGAGCTACTGCATGACAGGTGTGAGTTTAAGTGGACATCTGAACATGAGGAAGAATGGTCCCGTCTAAAAACAACTCTCACAACAGAGCCAGTGTTGACGTTTTTCGATCCTTCAAAAAAAATAAAGATATCCACCGACTCATCAAAGGATGGCATTGGAGCCGTTCTACTACAGGCATGTGGAGAAGACTGGAAGCCTGTCGCCTATGCGTCGAGAACGATGACAAGTGCTGAGTGCCGCTACGCTCAAATTGAAAAAGAGTGTTTAGGACTGGTGTACGGTTTCCAAAAGTTCCATGGCTATGTGTATGGTCTACCAAAGTTTGTGGCAGAGACAGACCACAAACCGTTAATTGCTATCATCAAGAAAAACCTCAGTGAAATGTCACCTCGCATTCAAAGGCTCATGATGAAGCTACAACGTTATGATTTCGACCTGATTTACACACCAGGAAAGCACATAGTGCTAGCTGATGCTCTGTCTAGGGCAACCACAGAGAAGGAGGAGCAGGCCGAGTGTTCCACGGAAAACGAAGTGAACCTTCATGTGAATCTGATTACTGAGACACTGCCCATGTCCGATATGAAATCCAGACTCATCGCTGATGAAACCAAGAAGGATGCCGTCCTACAGAGAGTCATCCAACTGATAAAAGAACATTGGCCACGGGATGAGTGTCAGCAATACTACAACATTAGAGGGGAGCTGAGCTTTGTTAATGGACTGCTCTTGCGAAAGAATAGAGTAGTCATTCCTCAGTCTCTGAGACCAGACATGCTAAAAAGACTACATGAAGGACATCTAGGCATGGAAAAGTGCAAGAGAAGGGCTAGAACCTCCATCTATTGGCCAAGCATAAATGCTGATATAGACAGAATGGCGTCAGGATGTATAACATGTCTAAAACATCAAGCTAAGCAGCCAAAAGAGCCAATGATAATCACAGAAATACCTGACGAGCCCTGGCAAAAAGTTGGGACTGATTTGTTCTACTTGGATGGAAAGAATTACCTGCTTGTAATCGACTACCTATCCAACTATCCAGAGATTGCACTGCTCCCCAGCAGGTCAGCGGCCTGTGTGATTAAACACATGAAATCCATCTTTGCCAGGCATGGGATT
>NW_015150952.1:591870-600553 GCF_000732505.1 Cyprinodon variegatus
TGTGCTTTTCAGAACCCACTCGTGACCAAACGAGTTTCCTGTTGGACCTGTTAATTTATTGTGTTGAAACTCATCAATAAATCTTTGAACTTTTCTCCTGCCTCTGAGTGTTCTGCATGTGGGTTAGACACCTTAAACCAAACATGACACTGTTGAGGAAGCAAAGATTGTACAACCAAAAGATATGCAGGTGAAAGGTAGCTAAAGACAGAAAGTAAAACTGTTTAAAGATAAAGAAAAGTTAAAATACAAGGAAACAACAGAAATCTTCCCAGTGAGGTTTAACCAGTTTAGTTCCTGATAAGGGCTTGTTTTTTTGTTTTTTTTCTTACTAACAATTATGCTTCACCTTCCTCATTCATGGTGATTGTGTCACTCTTTAGTGGTTTAAATGCATCCATAGCGAATATGAAACTGCTTTAATTAATCACTCATCGCTATAATAGACTATATAGACTTTAAAACAACACATTTCTCTTTAATACTCAGGCACCAGCTTTAACAATCTGCATTGAAGAGTGTCCTTTAGTGTTTTAGATTGAGTTTTTGTAGATTTACCATATATTTAAAATAATTAATCAACATATTCATTATGTTGTTGAGCATGGATTTTATGTTTGAGAGCCAAAGTTAATCTCAGAGACTTTGTAATGTTATCCGATTAGCTTTTAACTAATTTAGAAAAATTTGAATTTTTTCAAACCAATTCACAATGCGCAGTGGGTAGCATTATCGCCTTGGAGCAAGAAGATTTGAGTTTCGGTTCCCGGCCCAGGGGCTTTTTGCATGGAGTTTGCATTTCTCCCTCAACATGTGTGGGTTCTCTCCAGGTACTTCGGCTTCCTTCCCCAGTTCAAAAACATGTCTCTAAATTCTCCGTAAGTGTGACTGTGTGCATGAATGGTTGTTTGTCCTGTTTGTCTCTGTGTTACCCTGCGATGGACTGGCGACCTGTCCAGGGTGGACCCTGGCTCACACCCATAGACAGCTTAAGTTAGGCACCAGCATCACTCGCGACCCCGCTTGGGATAAGCATGACAGAAAATGTTTGGATGGAATATTTCACTCCTGGCCATCTTTGAGTGACCTAGCAGACATGAGGATTCTCTTTAAATAACTTTTAGTCATAATTAAGCAAAATGTAATGAGCATATGAGAAAACACATGAACATTATTTCAACCTGGAAAGAGTCAGCCAGAGAAGAGCTGCAATTAGAAAAGTATTATTTAATTACATGTATTTACACAGGTAAGCCAATAGGATTGTTCAAAACGCTTCCAAGGAAAACTAGCTGATTGCAAGGACTCATTGACTTTCTGCAATCCCTCACACCAAGCATGCATGTAGTGATATTGGAGAGGAAATCTCCCTTTTCAACTAGCTAGCAGACATGAGGATTCTCTTTAAATAACTTTTGGTCATAATTTGGTAAGCGAAATATAATGAGCATATGAGAAAACACATGAAAATTTTTTCAATCTGGATTCTAACTGGATTCTAAGTGGGGCTAAAACAGACCTCTGGTATAGTCCAATTTGTCTATAGTTTTTTCTTTTATACTTGCTAACCACCAAACAAACTTCTTCTGCAAATATAATAATGATGAACAAAAATATCTTATAACCGAAGTCAAACTGGTATGTAAATGTAAACAGAATGAATAGGCCTAATGGGTTCTGTTTTCGAGAGGTCAGGAAATCAATCTCTGACCAGTAGGAATATTTCAAACCTGTAACTTCAATTGACAAGAAACCATCAAGCTCATTCTATTGAAATCCATTTATTTTATTTAGTATAATGTTTTCACTTGTCACCCAGAAGCACATTTCTTTTTTTCATTTAGCATACTTTTTTTTTTATTTTGGCAATTTTAACTTGCTTACAAAAATTTTAAAGGTAATCATAATAGTTATTATATTTAGGATTTTTTGTCATATATATATATATATATATATATATATATATATATATATATATATGTGTGTGTGTGTGTGTGTGTGTGTTTATAAACCTTTTTATTTTTTATGAACTTTATTCTGACCCGAAATTGGTAGAAGAAAAAAAAAGTGAGCAGTGTAAGGTTCATTTACTGTATACAGTTGGGATTTCTTGTAAAACCCAGAATAAAAAGAGAAACAGAAAGTGAAATTAGCAATTACAATATAAAAGGAGTCAACAGCCCTTCAAACACCACTGGTCCTCAGCAGCATCGTGAAAATCAAGAACTGGTGTTTCCTCTGACAGCAACAATTATGTAACTTGATAGTTAGATTTTTTATTTTATGGCGTCCTCTTCAAAAGGTAGGAGGTTTTGTGTCCTTTTTTAAAACATTCTCTATGAAAGATTGTTATAGTTAGGCCATAGATTTAAGAAATAAACATAATTAAAAAATCTGTAATGTCATTGATAGGTGAAATTAAATGCTGATGAAATATTTACATAAGAATGGCATAAAGTTAAGAAAATGAACTTTATGCCATTCTTCCTGTGAAATGTATTTTATGTGCAGCAGCTGTCAGTTGAGTGTACCATTGGGACATAAATATAATTAAGTGCAGAGGTTTGTTTGACTACATTCTAAGGAAAATAAAGGGATATATTTGGTCATCTATATACATGATCTTTTAATTCTAACTGAACTGTTCTTAAATGTGATCTTCTGTATAAATAATTCAGTTGGTATTTGATTTATTCTAAATACAAAAATAAAATCCTCATATTATGAAGCTGTGTTACAGTTAAGTTGGAAAGAAAGAGAAGTACTACTTGAGTAGTTTTGCAAGTGTGTGTGCGTGTGTGTACCTGTCTAGCCATCAGAGTGAGGACCATTTTTCCAATTTCCCCATCAAATTGAGGACCAGTTGTTGCAAAGTGAGGGCATTTTGCTGGTTCTCACAAGCTATTTTGCTAATGGTTAGGTTTATTGGGTTATGTTGATATATGCATTAGTAATGTTTAGGCTTAGGATTAGTTTTAGGGTTAGGGTTAGGCCATAGAAAAGGTTGAAAATGACTAAAAATCAATGGAGGTCAATGGGAGTCAACACATGGTCCTCACTGCATACAGCAAAACAAATATGTGTTTTTGTTTGGGGGGTGTAGTTGTTACCTTTTAGTGACGATTTCTGAGGAATGTGCCACATTTTCTGAAATTACAGGTACTTGTGGAAACCAACAACTGGCCCTCATGAGGAAAAGTTCTCTTTTTGGGCTAGGGGTTTAGGTTTAGGACTCAAAAAAGTTATAAAGTCTCTGAAATTATGTTATCAACACATTTGAAAGAAATTATGTCATCAGTTAATCAGAGGGTCAAATTAATAAAAACTTGAAAAAAGGATTTTCATGGGCCCCACTTACTGTACTTCTTGGACTATGTTTTATAAGCATTAATAGGATTTATTCCAGCCATGTTTAACAAAATCACTGACATATGCACAAATTGCAGAGGAAGAGCTCACTTTCTATCTCAGACGCTTTTTTCATCTCGACCACTCAGCAGTGGAACCAGCTAAATGGCAAAGAGCTTCTGCATGCTATCCAGTTTTATCTAATTCTCAGCCAGGAGGTGTCTCCCCAAGAGCCCCCAGTCAGCATTTGGCCCTTCTTACATAGGATATAGCATTTTCATATAAGGTGATGCTGGAGCCTCTCTGCTAGTCCTCAAATTTCAGCATCAGAATGTCCATCTGGCTGACTTACAAAACAGAGTGAACAGAGTAACTTACAAAACAGAGTGATAGAACATACATAAATACATAACAGAGATATAGAAATGAACAGATGTAACCTTTATTTAAAACAGACAATAAAATAATCAGTAAGTAATCTTGAACAATGTAATAATAAAATTAATACCAATATGGGGTTAACACCAAAACAAAATTAGATTTTCAATGTTAAGGAACTTGGCCACTCAATTCCAACAAAACCAAATGAGAAAACATAACCACAGCCAAATATTCAAAACATTGCATGGAAATGGAAAGTTTATTTAACTGTTCTCTTTTTCAATGACCTCAAGCAATGCACAGCTCATATGGTTCCTCTCAAAATATTAGCATATTGTGATAAAGTTCATTATTTTCCATAATGTAATGATGAAACTTGAACATTCATATATTTTAGATTCATTGCACACTAACTGAAATATGTCAGGTCTTTAATTGTCTTAATAAGGATGATTTTGGCATACAGCTCATGAAAACCCAAAATTGAGTAGTTTCTGTCTAGAGACATTTTAAATAATTAAGTAGAGGCAGCAAGACTGGACTAAAAGAGATTTTTATTCTTATTTATGTCCTTAACATGGAAAAGAGAAGCCAGAGGAATGTTCATCAAAACTGAGTCCCAATAGATTTGCCATCTCAAAATCATTGTGATCATGTGCCTCTTGGCTGCATCTCTGATCAGCTCTCTCCTTGTTTGAGCTGAAAGTTTAGATGAATGGCTATTCCTCATTTGGATACTCCTTTCATTCTAATATTATGGCTTGCACTCTGCTCCTTGGGATGTTTAAAGCGTGGGAAATCTTTTTGTGTGCAAATCTGGATTTAAACTTCACCACAACAGTATCTCAAACCTGCGTGGTGTGTTCCTTGTTCTTCACGATGCTCCTACACACGGCTGTACACAGGGCCGAAAGGCATTCCAGTATAATTGAAATCAGTTGCTTCATATTTACTTCAGTATTTAAAATAGATAGCCAGACCCTGTTACATTACTATGTTTATGATAATGCCTTATTTGTTCTTGTTATGGAAAGCCAGCTTTTAAACATATTTCTATTATGAACTTACACAATACCACTAAGTTGATGTATAAGTATTAAATAAGATAAAATATGCACATTTAAGCAATTTTATAAAATAAATAAATATAGGGGTCTACAACATTACAGCAGTTGTAAATAATACAGCATTCTGAGGCTTTTTAAGGGACCATTATTGTGACCGAGGAAGGGCAAGTTACCACAGAAAAAAATGTATTATTTTGAGAATGAACCAGATGTTTCATTTTGTGTCTGTGCATAACTTCCAGTCTCGCGCATTCTGCTCTGTACCAGCTTGCTGCATTTCAGCATCTGGTAGACATATACAACTTTTCAGCATCTAACACTGAGAAATCAACACATAGTAAAACATTTCATTTTCAGTGCAAGATGTCACAAACATATCAGTTGGAAAATGAATATGGATTCAATTAATGATGACCGGTACAGAAAGAGTTAAATAAACTTTGGTTCAATGTTCCCTTACTGTCTGAGTCGCTTGTTGGGCTGAAATGAACAAACTACCGCTGCAGGAACCAGATAGCTGCCGGTCGGTCCGGTCAGCAACCCTCCCAAAAAAACAAAAAAGTGTCCTCCTTTTCAGAAACCCAAATCTGTTCAGCATTGCAATCCACAGCTTAGCGACTAAATAATACTTACAGCCTGCGGTTTTGATGGCCTTATGTTCAGAACAGCCTCTCATTTCAGTAAAAGAAGTTTAGCAAATCCTGCTTTGAACCGTCAAAGATTTTGAAAGCTGTCTTCAGTAAAATGTTTTGAGCAAATGAACAGCGGAGCATCAAACTTTGCAGGGATTTTCTGATGAGCAAAATTAATCCAAGCCTGTCGGGGCATTTTGCGGCATGACAAAAGTACAGGCCAGAACCAAATAAGGCAACACCCCCAAGTTAACTTTAACTCGGGGCTTCATTTGGATTCGCCCATTTTATGGTGGAAGTTTAGAATAGTGAGATTTGCAGAGAAAGGAGGTGTCGATGGGGTTTAAACTTCTCTGTACGTCCATTTCACCCACTGAACTATCCTTATTCTTCTATGACAATGTAAACTTGGTTTTGCATTCTATGACTCCTTTAAATTGGCGAGATATTTTTTATCCTTACCATTTTTTGAAATCAGTGTTATTAGTCCCTGTTTCATGACAATCATATATATTTTTTTATCAATATATTCCTGAATGCCAGGAAAAAGTAGGCCTTTGATAGCGTCCCAGAAAAATTTCTAAAAATTGGAAGACATACCATCCTGTCTTTAGGATTTCCCTGATGAGTGCTGTTTAACAGCAAGATCTAGTTCAAACATCTCAATTTTAGAGTCACACAATTCTTTAAATTCTTCACTATAAAAGATATTTATTTTTTGCAGTCCATTAGTTCAAATAATTTTTTAGCAGTGAATGAAGAGTATACATTTTTATATAATTTAAAAACCTCCTCAGCTAGCAATTTTGGCTCAGAAGATTCAGTAATATTAATTATGAGTTTATTGACTAAATTCCTCTCTTTCCTTCTCTTTTTGATCCCACAGAATAGGCACTATTGCGTTCTCCCTCTTCTAACCATTTGCTCTCGCTCCAATAAAGGCACCTCTAGCTCACTTTGTAAATAAATTCTCGAATTTAGATTTAAAATGCACAAAAGCAGCAGAATCTAACATTGGCCTTTGTTACACCCTTCTAGCTCAAGAATCAATATGAGTTCTTGTTCTCTTAAAGTTGTGCTCGTGTTCTTTCCAAACTGTATTGAAATTTGCCTAAGTTTGAATAAAATAAATAAATCCCACTTATTGCATTCATTTTATGCAGTAATTATTGCAATATATATGTCATGTTTAATTTCAAGTATTGAGATCCCAACTGTCTTAAAAAGGTTGCATTAAATTTCCAGTAAGTTTTCCTCTTTTTTTAAAGTTCTCTGATCATAAGTCAAGGTAAAGTAAACCATGGTGTTACGACCCGGCTTGACTGATCGCAACAAAAACTGGGGGGACACGGAAACAGGCAGTATTTTAAGCCTATAAAAGGCATTTATTTAGCAGAATCAAAGAATGAACTATGTGTCAGCATCAGATGGCAGCTCGGATGGGGCGATCATGCCTGGTCCCTCCACACCAGGAAGTCCAACCTGGTCTGGACTGGACTGAATGGCTGTCTGCAGCATGCTTGCTGTAACCAGGAGACGCGCCTCTCAAGCAGGGAACACCAACGCTCCTAGATTGAACGGCGCTCCTTAAATATCAACCAGGTGGCAGCATAATGGAAGTGCCTCCCACCTAGAGGACCTTAATTGATAGTGATAATTGATAGTGTTAAGTTAGGCAGTTAACACATATGCTCACCCGACAGCACAGCAGGGCTGTCACACCCCCGCCCATAAAAAAGCAGGTTCTATATGGAACCCTGCTCCAAATTCACCAACCGTGTAGTAAACCCGGCCACCCTTAATGCATTTCTCTTACCCACATTGTATTCGGATTCGTTTAATGTACAGATTTCTTCCTCTGCTCTCTCTCTAGGCCAGCAACTGGTGCATTCAGAAGCCTCTTTAAGGCACATAGAAAAGAAACAGGGACAAAACAAGCACAAAAAAACACCACATGCTACAAAAGTGGAGCGCGAGATATCGCATTAGCCATGACGTTGTCTTTTCCTTTAATGTAATGAATATCCAGATTGTAGGACTGCAGGAACAATGACCAGCGGATCAAACGCTGATTTGGACATTTCAGGGAAGACAGGAACGTCAGCGGATTATGATCTGTAAACACCACAATGTTAGCCCCACCATTTAAATAAACATCGAAATGTTTTAGGGCTAAGATCAAAGCAAACATCTCCTTCTCGATCACAGAGTAATTAAACTGATGTTTATTGAACCTTTTTGAAAAATAACTCACCGGCCTGCCAATACCCAGAACATGAGTCTGTGTAAGGACAGCTCCAGCACCCACGTGACTAGCATCCACGTAAAGTTGGAAAGGATGTTTAAGACGTGGTGCAGCCAATACAGGAGCAGCACAGAGGAGCCTTTTCACCTGCTCAAAAGCCTGTTGACAAAGGGTAGACCACTCAAACTTTACATCTTTGCGCAGCAAATTTGTCAGAGGCACCACCACAGATGAGAAGTTTCGACAAAAACACCTGTAATATCCCACTAGCCCAAGAAAACGCATTAGCTCCTTCTTTGTAACAGGAACAGGAAATTGCTCTACCGCCTGAACCTTTGCTGCAACAGGGCGAACCTCACCTTGGCCAACCACCCGACCTAAATAGGTAACGGTTGCCCTTCCAAACTCACATTTGGCCAGGTTGACCGTTAACCTCGCCCCCGCCAAACGAGTGAAAAGCTCCCGAATACGCTCCACGTGCTCCTCCCACGTGTCAGAATACACCACCACGTCGTCCAAGTAAACCGCATAACCAGTCATGTCACCAACCACTCTGTTCATTAGTCTTTGAAACGTTGCCGCCGCATTTCTCAGACCGAACGGCATTACAGTGTAGGAATACAAGCCTGTAGGTGCAACAAACGCCGACACCTCACGTGCGCGCTTTGTCAATGGCACCTGCCAGTAAGCCTTTAAAAGGTCGAATTTACTAACAAAGTTAGCAGAACCCACCTGGTCGACGCAATCATCCATTCTTGGCAACGGGAAACAATCTGGTTTTGTAACAGCGTTGAGTTTATGAAAATCTGAGCAGAAACGTAGAGTGTTATCAGACTTGGGAACTAAAATACGTCACGATGCCCAACTGGACATACTTGGTTCAGCAATCCCATTCTTTTTTTTTTTTTTTATGATTTATTTATGGAATTTTGGGTATTACAGATACATATTACACCTTATCCATGAAGTGAAATTAATACAAAGATTAATTGTTTGAAACAAGGTACTAA
>NW_015150952.1:603295-604174 GCF_000732505.1 Cyprinodon variegatus
CAGGGGGTCTTTATCCTTTTTTTTAATATAAGAGAGATCGTAGCCTGACGTAATGTGAGAGGTAGCGAGCCATTTTTCAGCGATTCATTAAACATGTTAAGTAGCAGTGGGGACAGTACGTCCGCAAATGTTTTATAAAATTCGGCAGGGAAGCCATCAGGGCCAGGGCATTTCCCATTTTGCATACACATTAAGGCACTCCTAAGTTCATTTATTGTAAATGGTGTGTCCAGGCTAGATGCCTCGTCCGGGTTGATGGAAGGAATATCTAAGGAATTAAAAAAGTGTTCATATTGTGTTTCATTATTTAGGCACTCAGAAGAATATAATGAGGCATAAAAATCTCTAAACTGATTATTAATGGATTGAGGGTCAATAGTTGTTCCCGAGTTTTTGTATTAATCTGGTTGATGTGCCTTGATGAGGAGGACTGCCGAATTTGGTGAGCAAGCAGTTTGCCTGGTTTATCTCCAAACTCATAATAATTATGACGTGTTTTTAAAATGGACTCTGCCGTTTCATTGGAGGCCAGAATGTCATATTCTGCCTTCTTTGTGAGTAGTTCTTTGTAATCATCAGCATCGGGTGTGTCCGCACATTTTGACTGCAGCTCTGCTATACTGTTGGAGAGAGAGACATATCTTTCCCTAGCAATCTTTTTCTGATAGGCAGAGTAAGATATTATTTCACCTCTTAAGTAAGCTTTACATGACTCCCATATAGCACCTGCAGACACATCTGGGCTGACATTAGTAGATATAAAAAGATCAATACGACTATTAATTGTGCTAATAAAGTTGGTGTCAGAGGGTAACAAAAAATTAAAACACCGGGGAGATCGAGAGAGAGACCTGCCTGGGAAGGACACATCCAAAACAA
>NW_015150952.1:607312-610886 GCF_000732505.1 Cyprinodon variegatus
TCTCTTTAACACGTACCCGTGCCGAGTACAAACGTCTTCTAAAACCATAAACATAATCCACCAAGTTTTTGGGTGGAACAGGCTCTTTCAGCCCGTCCGCCACCACAGCCAACGGACCCTTAACGGTGTGTGCAAAAACCAGTTCATTTGGACTAAACCCGGTGCTTTCCTGGGTTACCTCCCTGGCGGCCAACATCAGCCAAGGCAATCCGTCCTCCCAGTCACCTGCCAGTTCTGTACAGTAAGCACGCAGGAGAGACTTCTGAGTCTGGTGGAAACGCTCTAACGCCCCCTGACTCTCTGGATGATATGCTGTTGCTTTATTGTGTCGCCCCCGTAGCTGTTTCAGAACCTGACTGAACAAATGAGATGAAAAATTAGTGCCTTGGTCAGACTGTATTACTTTAGGGATTCCAAACACCGAAAAGAACTGAGTGAGCGCACGTACAACCGACCTGGCTGTTATTGTACGTAACGGATAAGCTGCTGGATAACGTGTACTTTGGCACATCACAGTGAGCAGATATGATGACCCAGACTTCTAGAGGGGTAACGGGCCCACGCAGTCGATTATCAAATGCTCAAATGGCTCAGATGCGGCAATAATTGGGCTCAGAGGGAACGGTTTCAAAACCTGATTGGGCTTGGAAATGACCTGGCAGACATGACACACCTTAACATAAGATTTTGTTGTTCAGACGCGGCCAGAAAAAATGTCTCAGAACTCGGTCATACGTCTTAGGTACACCAGAATGGCCAGACTCGTCATGAGCAACTTTTAACACTGCGGAGCGAAGTTTAATGGGAACCACCATCTGAAACACAGGGTTCCCCCACAAAATCAGCATGTGGTAACCATTTCCTCGCCAACAACGAGTCCTGCAGGAAGTATCCACATGCACAGTCCATTATTTCACTGAGCGGGTGAACCTGATCGAAAAGATTCTTCAGAGAAACATCGGCTTGCTGCTTCGCGATGAACTCACTGCGAGATAAAGAGATTGGAAAATTGGACAAAGGCAATTTAATTTTCCCTGCACATTTGTCCTCTTTCTCGCTCTGAGCACGCGCCATGGCCCTAGTAACCGCGCATGCGGTAAATGCATCTGCGAATTCGTTATTATTCTCAGTCTGAGAAATAACTTGCTAAATGGGGTCCGATGCAACCAGCCCACCTAATGGCACAGTGTCCGCCCACAAATGCGTTCCAGCTAAACCGTTTCCCAAAATCACAGAGACACCGTCAATTGGCAAAGCAGGACGCACAGCCAATTGTGTGACACCAGTAAACAGTTTGCACTCCGGAGACACTTTATGTAATGGAACAAACATTACATTTAATCCCATTCCCCGAATCGCGCGCAGAGTCACGTCTGGCAGCTGCCTCAAATTCCAATTTGCGCATCTCAACTTGATGCTGCAGTTCTTTCTCCCGAAGCTCTAAATGACGCATCTCCAATTCCAACTCCATTTTACGCACATCAGCGTGAAACGTCCCAACTTCACCCTGGGAGGCTGATTCTGGAGATGGAAAAATGTTTTGCTCAACTAGTGCGGCATACAGTCGCCTTTTAATAATCTCCTTCTTCTCCTGTTTAACCACAGGTACTTCAAACCGAGCAGCGATAGCTATGAGATCGTTTTTAGTAGCACCACTAAACTTCTCCAAAGAAGGTTCAGCTACAAAACCATCCAAATCAAACTCCATTTTAAAGCAAAATTGTAGTCATGCGTCACAGGAAAAAACATCCAAGATAAACGGCCAAAACAGCGTAAAGTGAAAGTAAATTGAAACAAGTGCACAACAGGCCCAAAGCAACCATGTCCCAACTATACTTTACCTGCCTGTCACAACTCACCTGCCTAACTAATTCCTGGCTCTTCACGTGGATTGGCGGCGGGTTTATTAAGCACCAGACCAGTAAGAAATGAATCTCCTGGATTGCCCCCGAGATCACTGCTTGTACAGTGAACGCCAACCGCAAACCCCCACGACACTAACAAAACAACAAACAGGTGAAGTCTGAAGTGACAGCACCACTTAGCCTAGCAGGAGACACAATCACTAAAGCAGAACCAACATTAATGCACAGGCCTCAAAAAACATTTCACTCACCTCTACATTGGATCAAACAACCAAACATGCCACAGCTGCCCACAAACTGGTTAACAAAACCGTGCCCCACCCACAACGGTGACGTCACTGCTCACTCCTACAAACAGGAAAAAGATTAATGAAACACATCATGCAGTCAAACAAGCAAATTTCCAAACTCTATAAGTACAGTTTTTGGACAAGCCCCCATTTGTTACGACCCGGCTTGACTGATCACAACAAAAACTGGGGGGACACGGAAACAGGCAGTGTTTTAAGCCTATAAACGGCATTTATTTAGCAGAATCAAAGAATGAACTATGTGTCGGCATCAGACGGCAGCTCGGATGGGGCGATACGCCTGGTCCCTCCACACCAGGAAGTCGGATCCCCAACCTGGTCCGGACTGGACTGGATGGCTGTCTGCGACGTGCTTGCTGTAACCAGGAGACGCGCCTCTCAAGCAGGGAACACCAACGCTCCTAGATGGAACGGCGCTCCTTAAATATCAACCAGGTGGCCGCATAATGAAAGCGCTTCCCACCTAGAGGACCTCAATTGATAGTGATAATTAATAGTGTTAAGTTAGGCATTTAACACATATGCTCACCCGACAGCACAGCAGGGCTGTCACAATGGTCTGTCAGTAGAGAGCTTTAAATGTTTACAGCTGAGACATATTTAGTGATTGCTGGCATTGCCATCTATAAAACAATTCTATACTATAAACCTTCCATCAGGTTTAAACCAGGAGTAAGATTGGGATTCATACTCCTACAAATGTCAACCAATGAAAAGGTGTTACAGAATTCTTCATAGTATAGTTCTAGCGGGTTTTTAAAATCCAGAAGGGTATCTGTCAAGGTAGTCATCTGGAACCAAGTCCCCTCCAAACAAAATCAAATCTGAAACATAGTAGCTTTTATATTGTGAAACAAGGTCAGAAACTCGTAGCAATAAAGATTTGTTTAAGGTCATGTTTTTGTAACCATATACATTTATAACAATTACATAGACTCTATATAAATAACAGCTACCAACCAATGTCCTTTATCATCAGCTTTATGTGAAACTATATTACTAGGATATTTGTGGAAGCAGATGGCAGTTTCTGCTAGGGCTGGGCGATATAGAAAAAAAGCTTATCGATAAAAAAAAATGCATATTGATCGATATCGATAATTATAGAAAATATTTGAAACCATATTTTATGTGCAGCTCCATCTGGACTTTTTATAATATTGATAAATGATTTAATTTTAGTAAAGAACACAAACACAGACTTCCAATTAAATATTTATTTAACCAACTTTTTTAACCATAACAATTGTTTCAAAGAAAAATAACTTAAGAGACCTGAGTTATGTTATTAAATACTGACAAAGAATAAACTAAAGTGACCAGAAAAGTGACCAAAATAAATATAACAAATAAAACCGCCGCCCCCGTTTCCTGCTTTAACCTGAGTTATTACTTTGA
>NW_015150952.1:611266-623959 GCF_000732505.1 Cyprinodon variegatus
ATACTGCCATACTGGCGAACTACAAAAACCCTTCTTTGGAACAATTTCCTCCGCCTCTCCTTGCTGCGACATCTTCATGTGCTCTGTGTTGTGGTTTAACAGGGCGGCGCTTTGTGACGGCGTGCCTGGGTCCGCGATTGTGATTGGTTGGGAGGAAGTAGTGACTAGCATAAACCTACATGATAGGCTACAATGAGAAGGAAGGAAAACTGTGTTTTTTTATCGAACTTTTATCGACTCTGTTTTTTTCTATTGCGCCACACGTCTATCGATCGATATATATCGTTATTGAATTATCGCCCAGCCCTAGTTTCTGAAGATATGTTGCTCCCATGACTCAAAATAATTTTGTATCCCCACTGAGATGTCTAGAAGGTGGTATCAGAGGTGCAAGAGTGGGTTTCTTGTAGTAAAACACAGTGACAATTTAGTCCTTTACAGTGCAAAAAATAGCTTCTCTTTTAACATCGTCTTTAAGACCCCTTGTGTTCAAAGAAATAAAAGAAAAGTTGGCTTTCAGAACATTCATTTGTTGCAAAACTACGCGGCAACAAAGAACAAAAAGTAAAGATACATTTAATTGATGTGCTTGGTTGATGCATGACCAGAGCACCATTCTTGCAAGCCTGCCTTCTTTAGTTAGGTCTTCCATGAACCTGATTCCAGTGTCTCTACAGTTCTGTAAATTATTTGTCATTCTCCAAAGACCATCTCTGTGGTGTCTTCTTGTGAATTGGGCAATTACATATCTCGTATGATTTTGATACACTCTATCCACACTGTCATCCATATTTTGCTTCAAGTGAGGGTCTGTTTCCCCAAGCTCCATCACATAACGTCTGATGTCCTCAGCTATCGCCTATTTCATATCTTTAATTCTGAGATTCCATCTCAGCTAATAGCTCTCCTGCTCTTTGAATTTTTCTTGGAGCTCATTATTCTCTGTCTTCATATGCTCCAGCTCCCTCTCTAAGAACCATCACCGTAGCTTTGTAGTCTTTTATTTCCACAGCATCGAACTCGGATGCTTTAGCTAGCCTAACAAGCATGCTGCAGTTCTGCGTTAACTTTTTATTACGCCCCTCCAGGTGTTTTTCTTGAAATTGAGCTTTGTGGATAACATGCTGATATCAGCTAGAATAGCTAAAAGGTACTGTGAAGTAACTATCTGTGAGAAAGTAAGTTTGTCTGAGGACTAATGACAGACACAAGTGCTGATGCCGCCATATTTAGCCAGACTCTCTGAACATGTGAACATTTCCAGCTATACATACAGAAACTTTCAATGTGGGGTAAAATGACAACCAGCACTGACCAAAATAACATTAAAGTTCAAATGGCAGATGGCCGGATCTTTAGTTTGGTGAATTATTTGTTAAAATCAATGTACTTCATTAGATGTTTTAGTTTTGTCAAGACTATGAAGCAAAAGAATATTTTCATCCAAATGCCGTTCATGACTGGGCATTTATCTGACCTTTTGCAAAAAATGTGGCATTTGCAGGCATTTGCAGCCATTACATGAAGGCGTAGCTTAAACTAAACACCAATGCTTCAATCAGAGAACATAAATATGTCCACAAGCTACACTGGCAATGTTATTTTACTGCTTTTTATTTTTAATATAACACCCACACTATTGAATTAACACTACACCTAAGATTTTAAAACTGGCATTTTAACTATGTAAATATTGGGGAAAAGGATAACGCTAAATACAGGAAAATAAATTTAATTTGTTTTTGTTAGAGAATGGAAAGGACCTGAGATGTGGAGGCTAAACCTCTAGACGAACATCAATATTTATGTGTGGAGATGTCCCTTTTTTTTTTATTCTTATTTGCATCTGTTTTATTGAACTAATTTTTAGCATAGAGCCTAGCATTTTTGGCTGAATAAATAAAATTATCTTTTCTGTTCTAGTCCTTTACCCTAGTCTGAAAAGTTTGGTTTTAAGTCTTTCAATGGTTGTCAATAACAGAGATACACTGTTTGAACTCACATCTTTGTGCTTTGGTATAAGACCTTTTGGGCTTTTATGGGAATCCATAGACTGATAAATGCAAGGGAGAAGATTGGAAATAAAAATAAATAAATACAGTTAGATCATTTGTCTTATTCTCCTTTCAGAAAAAAGTTACCTGAAAATTGAAGCACGGTGTGCTATTAAAGAATCTCATTCTACAATGGAGGTAAAGAGCAATTCTTTAAAAGAAAGAATTATGAACAATACTGTACCTATTATTAGACTAAAAAACATATTTATATTCATATATTTATCCTAAGGAAAACAGTACAGAACATCAATTTTTGGAGGTTTACTGTGAACAAGATAATCCTCCTGCTCAGACATGTGCTCACTGTGTGGCTAAGCATCATTGCAATGGTACAGATGGTAAAGGTCAGTGTAATCAATTTATAAAATATATATTTTTGAAGATTTGTAGTCTGTGTCTTCATTTTGTAATATAATTGTTTTTCTACTTTGGTTTTTACCCTCAAAGCTCTTTGTCACCATATGAAGACAACAGTGTATAGCATCAGCCATGAGTTAGTATCTCAGCCTCTGGAGACTCCTGTTGGGCCGTTGGACAGCTATATCCTGATCAAAACCAGTAAGTCGACTGAAGTCAACAGTCAAATTATTCATGAACATGGAAAAAGTAAGGATTATATGTCCCTTCATCATCTAAGTTGATTAAAAAGCTAAACATATATTTTTACTTTGCACTAAAGATATATTTGTCAATTTTAATGCAATTCTGACCCTGATATTAACAGGTTACTACTCACCATGTTATATATTACTACCTGTTGCAGGAAAAATGTATTCAACCATGCAATCCAGTTAACAAAGGAATAAATTGATAGTAATTCACCCAGTCCTCACTGTATTTATCTTTCTTACAAATTGAGAACAAGGAAATCATAGCAGCCCTAATAGCGCAATGTTCCACCCTGTTCTAACTGGGCAAGATTTATCTCACTAACTTAAAGTCTGCAAAGGTGAGCTGTGAAGGTTTTCCCACAGAGTTACCAAAAAACAAGTTATAAACATTTTAGGAAACAGTTCATTTATTAAATAAACCTTGAAGAGAAAAAGTTTGGTCTCTTATGGGAACTATTACTTTTTGTCCCAAAAAAACCCTAATAGTAAATCAACAACTCCTCTCAGATGCTGCGGGGCCTTTCAGATGAGAAAGGCTTGAGTGAATTCTATAAAGAAAGTAGATGCTAAATCAGTACTTTTTTTTCTTTATCCTGTTCACCTAACTAGAAGATTTGCCCCCAGTTTGTGTTGTAGAACTAGAAACGCAAATGGTTGGAACTAATGTCTGAGCAGGCTTTTTACTTTCTTCACCTGGATTCTCCACCTTTGCTAATTTCTATCTATAATTTGAATTTCTCTGTTTTCTGATTTTTTTTTTATTTCTCTGCTGAGAAAAGATCACTCTGAACAACTCTTTAAATAATACTTCTTAATGTATTAAATAACCATGAGACGTGACTCACTTCTAGATCAAGGCCATTCCACATGCCCTGTGACAGCTAGCTCACTGTTAAGACTCATCCATTCTGTCTGTATATTCTCCTTTAATTTCAAAATCTCTGTTATGTACATAGTCAACATTGTAACTTTATTTATTTTTATTTACGTGTTTATTTGAACAGGGACAGTGCACATTAATAAACATTTCTGTAAATGAGTCAGTGTTAGCTAAGTAGCTAATTTTCAACTGTAGTCCCTGGGCAAGGTTTAAAATGCCAACATAGTAAAACAACAACATTAAAAATTTGTGCAAACAATAAAATACCTGACACATATCCTGACACAAAGTAATGTCCTAATTACATAGTTTACATTAGTTTAGGCACGCAACAAGCAGGTATTATTGGGGATTAACAGAAACACATTATCAATAAAAATAATCCTAACAATATATACCTACATCCTTTGCTAATGAGATTGTACAATCTCTGGTTTTGAGCTGTTTGGAATTCTGCTCATTATTTGGTCATGTGCTTAACAGGCTGAGCTTCACAAGCTCCTGCTGGCCCAAAAAAGGGTGGTCATTAGTGGCGGCTGGCCCATAGGGGTCGCTCGAGCGCTGCCCTCCCTAGATGTGGAGGGGAAAAGTCACAATACACTGCTCAAAAAACTTAAAGGAAAACTTTGAAAACACATCAGATCTCAATGGGGCAAAAAATCATCCTGTTTATTTATACTAATATGGACTGGGTGATGTGTTAGGAACAAAAGGATGCCACATCATTTGATGGAAATGAAAATTATTAACCTACAGAGGGCTGAATTCAAAGACAAAATTACAATGAAAAAATTATGCGGCAGGCTAGTCCATTTTGCTAAAATCTCATTGCAGCAACTCAAAATGGTATTCAGTAATTTGTATGGTCCCAATGGCATGTATGCCATGGGGGCCAACGTCGGGGCATACTCCTAATGAGATGACAGATGGCGTCCTGGGGTATCTCCTCCCAGATCTGGACCAGGGCATCACTGAGCTCCTGGACAGTCTCAGGTGCAACCTGGTGGCGTTGGATGGTTCGAAACACAATGTCCAAGAGGTGTTCTATTGGATTTAGGTCAGGCGAGCGTGGGGGCCAATCAATGGTATCAATTCCTTCATCCTCCAGGAACTGCCTGCATACCCTCACCACATGAGGCCGGGCATTGTCGTGCACCAGGAGGAACCCAGGACTCACTTTACAAACATATGGACTGACAATGGGTGCAAGGATTTCATCACGATACCTAATGGCAGTCAGGGTGCCGTTGTCTAGCCTGTATAGGTCTGTGCATCCCTCCAGACCATCACTGACCCACCACCAAACCGGTCATGCTGAACAATGTTACAGGCAGCATAACGTTCTCCACGGCTTCTCCAGATCCTTTCACATCTATCACATGTGCTCAGGGCGAACCTGCTTTCATCTGTGAAAAGCACAAGGCACCAGTGGCGGACTTGCCAATTCTGGTGGTCTGTGGCAATTGCCAGTCGAGCTCCACGGTGCCGGGTAGTGAGCACAGGGCCCACTAGAGGACGTCAGGCCCTTAGGCCACCCTGTTTCTGATTGTTTGGTCAAAGACATTCACACCAGTGGCCTGCTGGAGGTCATTTTGTAGGGCTCTGGCAGTGCTCCTCCTGCTCCTCCTCGCACAAAGGGGCAGATACCGGTCCTGCTAATTGGTTGTAGACCTCTACGGCCCTGTCCAGCTCCCCTGGAGTAACTGCTTGTCTTCTGGAATCTTCTCCATGCTCTTGAGCTTGTGCTGGGAGACAACAAACCTTCTGGTAATGGCACGTACTGATGTGCCATCCTGGAGGAGTTGGACTGCCCGGGCAAACTCTGTAGGGTTCAGGTAGTGCCTCATGCTAGTGTCACCGAGCTTTTTGGGTCCGTATTATGAAGCTCATATGCAATAACGGGACAGAAGACGGGCCGAAGTTTTTGGCGGTAACCCCGCTTCCATTTTTTTTTTCTTCTTCTCATATAACACATAACCAAAACTCACACCCAGTGAACTTTCGCTTTCCGGCAACAGGGATGGACACAACTTTAATATACAGACACAGAACAGGCTTTTACACACAGCCCCCCCTCAACAAGAAACGTCCCCGTTTCACCTGAAAAGCACCTGAAGTGTAACCCTTACAGAGAGGGGTAACAAAATAACAAAAAAAAACAAACAACAAAACCAACAAACAAAAAAAAATTCAACCTTATCAAACAGTCAGGTACAACTTGTAATTACAAACATGGAAGAAACAGAGCAGAACAGAAGCATGAAACAGACCGCTTAATTTTCTCAAGTAACTCCTCACACCAAGTGGAACTTATGTAAAAAAAAAACAAAACAAAAAAACACTAGAACTTTAAAACCTAAGAAAGTCCTGCAAAAGGGACGGAGGTCTCACCAATCGCCCCCTGCGAGACCGCCCAAACTGGAACTCAGGCAAGTCCCCACACAGTCCATTGTCCACCTCACCAGTCGGAGACTGATCTCCGTACTGGGGAAGCGAAGCCTCGACCCCAAGAGGAGACATCACAGCAGCCGGAGTCGGAACAGCCTGTGCAGGCAATGGCAGAGTGTATGGCTTCAGTCTGTCATGATGAACCAACTGAGCTCGCTCCATCGGATCGAGGGCGTTGACGATGCGATACGTAAGTGCAGCCTCTCCACCCGAAACCAACGCTTGCACGACCCGATATGGACCCTTCCAGTGCGGCGCCAGCTTCATACGGCTCTCCATGGGATTATTGATCCACACCAGCGCACCTACCACATAGGTAGCTGGCAGCTACCCTGGTAATAGTACAGTTTCTGTCTTTCCTGAGCTTCAGCCGAGTTAAGCCTGGCAGTGCTGAATGTTGACCCCAGTCGCTCCGCAATTACGGAGGCATAATCCATCAGAGATTCAGTACCCCAGGAGTCGGGAGCATTAGCGAGCACTAGCACATCCGCAGGAACTCGGGCCTCACGTCCATGCATGAGAAAAAACGGGGTAAACTGAGTACTTGCATGCTTAGAGGTATTGTATGCGAAAATAACATGCTTCACATATGTGTCCCACTCACGCCATGAGAAAGTAACAGCTTGGCCAGCTGATCGATCAAAGTCCGGTTGTGATGCTCCACTATGCCGTCCAATTTGGTGTTATATGCAATGGTACGGGTTTCTTAAATCCCAGCAGCTGGCAGGTGATCTGGATCACTTCCGCCTCAAACTGACAGCCCTGATCACTATGCAGGATTTCAGGGACCCCATGCACCAATACACAATCCTCAAACAGGCAGCGTGCATCCAAAGGCGCTGTCTGGTTAGGCAACGCATATAGGGAAACAAACTTAGTAAAGTAGTCCTCTACCACAAAAATATACCTGTTCCCCCGGAATGTTATGGGCAGCTCCAAGATATCTGTGGCCACCCGCTGCAAAGGACGGCATACTTGGGCCCCTCCCATAGGGGCCTTGGACCCTGGGACCAGGCTCCTGCAAGTCTGACAGGCCAAGCCTTGTTCACACCAATGCCTTATGTCCCTCAACATTAAGGGCCAGTAGCAGGACTCTCTGGCCTTTTCCCACACACGTTCTGCTGAGAAGTGTGCAGCAGCTGGTCCCCCATGCAACTGTTGAAGGTGTTCCGGCACCAGGGACGCAGGGACAACAGTCTGAATCTGCTTCTGTCCTGTGTTGTCAGTGAACGCTGTGCGGCAAAGCAGCCCGTCAACCACAGACAGATGGTGAAACTCAGTCCACAGTTTCCTCAAGCTGGCAGAGGAATCCCAGGGCAGTTTACGAGGCCGTCGCACCTTGCCTTGCTCCAGCCATGTCAGAACAGTACTGATGTCAGGGTCCTCACGCTGCAGCGCCTGCAATTCAGCTCCCCCATCACCGAGGGTATAGACCAGAACTGACTCTGCTTCCACATTCCCAGCTGTAGAGTGGTCAGGTGTCTCCACGGAGGCCACAGTAACAGGTCCAGTTGCAGGAACATTTGCCTGGACAGGGTCAGGGGACACGGGCCGGCGGGACAGAGCATCAGCATTCTGATGGCGTGCGCCATTCCTGTGCACCATGACACAATCAAATGGATCCAGCTCCAGCACCCACCAACTCCTACGTCCAGTCGGATCATTATCAATAGCCATGCGCCTAAGGCTCAGCAGAGGGCGATGGTCCATGATAATGGAGAATGCAGACAGCCCCACATAGTGTTTGAACTCATGCACAGCCCACACCACTCTCTATCGAAGGTGGACCATCTCTTCTGTGTGTGGGTGAGAGCCTGGCTGGCATAGGTGACCACCTTCTCAAAGCCATCTTCATCCTGCGCCAGGACTGCCCCAACAGTCTTTAGATGCGTTGGTGTACACCTTGAAAGGGAGTGCAAAGTTGGGCAGCGTCACCACCAGAGAGGAGGTGAGCACTTGCTTGAGGTAGATGAACGCAGCCTCACACTCAGCCGCGAGAAATTACACACAAATCTCCGATAATAGGAGCATAGGCCCATGAAGGCCCAGACCTCCGACGGGGTTCGGGGAGTTGGCCACATCCTCACCTTGTCCGTCTTCCGTGGGTCGGGCTGGAGACCATCTCTGGAGACCACGTGGCCCAGGAAAACGACATGGTCCCTGGCAAAGCAGCATTTTTGTGGATTCAGCCTCAGACCTGTTCGCTGGATCCTGGATAGGACTTTATCCAAATGAAGGAGATGGTCAGTGAATGTGTGTTTATAAATCAGTATATCATCCAAATACACCATACAAATTTGCCACGGCAGGCCCCTGAGAATGAGCTCCATCATGCGTTGGAAAGTGGCTGGCGAATTAGACAGGCCCATAGGCATGGCCCCTGATTGATACAGGCCCCGTCCGGAACGTGACGTTCAATCTCCGTCCGATTCTCGGGTGATGCACGGCAAGCACGCTGCTTCACAGGGGGCGAGTCCCCCGTTCTGATGCAGTGTTTGATCAGCGCGCACTTCCCTGCGTTCCAGCCATCCAAAATGAACACCTCAGTGAACCTCTGAAGCAGGTCAGCCAACCTGGCCCTTTGCTTAGCCGTAACAGGAGACTCCTCCAGGGAGACAGGGCTCGCTGCAGCTGGCGGCACAGCTGGATGGTCGTCCGCAACATGAGGTTGCCCGCAGATATCTTCCTCTATTACAGGGTAGAACTCCCCCAAATCTAGCCCCCATTTGAGTTCAAGTGCGTCCCCTGTGGAATTGAGAATGCGGGCTGAGGTCACACTCACACTGTTCACTGTATGAGCGACCACCAGTCCTGTTGTATCCGGAATGTTAGGCTCAAGGTATCCCACAAAGTCAGCAGCAGGCCAACCAGTCCCAGCAGGCGTGAGAATATTCACCGGGACCAGAGCCTCACTCAGTGGGGGAATGGTCAGAACATCAGCAACGGACACGTTACAACAGCTAGGGACTAACTCATCACCCTGAAGCAGCGGTACAGAAACGTCCCATAGTTGTACAGTAACACACCTCGCCCCAAGTCCAACAATGCACAGTTCGGAGCCAGGAAGTCCAGTCCGAGCAGTAAACTCTGGGTGGATTGCCGTAGTACGTGG
The DNA here is from genome assembly GCF_000732505.1 of Cyprinodon variegatus. Lineage (NCBI taxonomy): Eukaryota > Metazoa > Chordata > Actinopteri > Cyprinodontiformes > Cyprinodontidae > Cyprinodon > Cyprinodon variegatus. The sequence goes on from NW_015150952.1 coordinate 620,375, forward strand.
AAGGTGTGCTGCCAGTAGGTTGGGCCCAGCCGGAAGGTGATCTCACAGGTACCGAGTGTATCCGACATATGTCCATTAATTGCCCGAGAATCAATATAGTTCTTTTTCTTGGGCCTGTTTCGCAGGGCAGGGACTGAGATACGGAAGACCTCACTGATCAAGGAAACTGACGCCCCCGAGTCCACTAACATTGGGACCTCGGTGCCTTCGACCACACCCCTGATGAAGGAAGTTGGGTTGTCAGTACAGTCCATAAGGGCTATTGCATTGGAGAAGTCATGGTTTAAGGGGCCCCCTATAGGAGAGGCTGGCATTTGGGCCTCAATACCAGCTAATTGTCGTTTCCCTGACTGTCGTTAACTGTGTCCCGCTGTCGAGGCAGGAAGTGCACGCCACGCCGTCTCATCTCAACCTCCTGTCGGGCATGCCAGCTCGGGCTAGGACTCCTGCCTCCCGTCGGCCTAGGGGTGGAGAACATCCCTGGGCCGCGAGGCTGAAAACCCCTTTGGTGTGGGAGCTGCCCAGATTCAGGGGAGCGACCACGTTGCTCCTCCCTAGAGCTCCTGGACCGGCAGCCCCATTCACCACAGGTGCAGTGACAGCATTCCCCCCGAGGGCAAGCGAATGCTTCGTCCCCTCATGTCAGTATTCCAAGCCCTCAGCCTCTGATTGTCCTCATAAAGTTCTCTCATTTTCACTCTCATGGAGTACATGTCCTCTGTTAGCTTCTTAACAGCTTTCTGGAGACCCCCAGGAACTGACACAGACTGGATAGATGGACTTGCACCACTGTAGCGAGCAGCACTCACATGATCTCTCTGTAGGGCAGCTCTAGCGTTTTCACAGTGCTCAGCCACGTGCAGCACCTCCTCCAGGTCCGTGGCACCCATCTCCAGACACTTGGCCTTTGACGCCGGATCCAGACCAGCCAGAAAGCGTCGAAACTTCTCCTCCCTCTGTGCAACCTCATTATAATCCGGAAAGGCCTCAACGACCAGCCGGCTCACGTCAGCAGCATACACCTCCAGACTTTCACCAGGAGCATGCGCCCGGGCCGTGAGGCTGGCTCTGGAGTGGTCCATCAACTGCCTTTGTCCAAAAGCTGCCGCAAGTTTCTCCCTTATCATGGTATATTCTAACTTGATCGCTTCGGAGAGGCTGTCCCACAGCAGAAACGCGGACTTGCCGAGACGAGTAGGCAGAATCCTCACCAGCTCGTCCTCACAGTTGCTGCCCCCCTGGCTGTGGCACCAACGGCTACCTCTAGCTGCCTCGCCCAGCTGAGGAAACTCTGGCTCCCGTCCCCAGTGAAATGAGGGGGAAGGTCAATCTTAACATCACCGCCTGGTGAGTATCTGCCAAGCCGGCTCGAACCGGGTTTAAAAGGGTCCTCATCTGCAAACCACATGTCAATTTAGTGCTGTTTTCTCCCGCACCGCACAAGGTTAGCTAGCCGGCTATATCGGAGATGCTATGCTAACCGACTGACACTTAGCCATCACTGGCTAAATACACTAAGAAACATTTTTTAAAACAACGGGGGTTTAATAGAGGAATCCCACCGCTGCCACCAATGTAACCGAGCGTTTTGGTCCGTATTATGAAGCTTCCGTTTCCGTTCCCGCTTCCGTTTTTTTTTTCTTCTCCTTTCAACACATAACCAAAACTCACACGCTCACCCTGCCGTACACCCAGTGAACGTTCGCTTTCCGGCAACAGGGATGGACACAACTTTAATATACAGACACAGAACAGTCTGTTACACTAACAGCAGTGACAGTGACCCTAGCCAAATGCTGGTGAAAGAGTCAGAAAAGGTGAGGAGGGGAAAAAATGTCAGTGGCCTCCACCTGTAAAACCATTCCTGTTTTGATGTTGATGTTGTTTCGTTGTTGCCCCTCTAGTGCACCTGTTGTTAATTTAGTAACACCAAGCAGCTGAAACTGATTAACAACCCCCTCTGCTACTTACCTGACCAAATCAATATCCCAGAAGTTTAATTAACTTGATGCTATACTCTGATTACAAAGTGATCCTTTAATTTTTTTTGAGTAGTGTATATATAGATTTTAAAAGTGTTATCAGTGTCAGTTTTACTTAATAGTATGTGGCTACACCTAATATGAATTATTAAAACAACACTTCTACCAACTGACTCTCATACAACAGTGCATTTCCACCGACAGAATGTATAATTTCTCTTCTTGGGCACTCATCCAAAGTGCCCCTGAAGTGTAGCGAAATAACCAGTTGTATAATGTTGCTAGGGAAAATTGATAAATATTTGGCAAATCAGCATGGCAAAAATGTATGGCTTTGGGGCTCCTGGAATTTTGCATAGTTTGCATAGTTGCTCTTAAATAAACACATTCTCAGATAATAAATAGTTTTTATACATGAAAAAATATTAAGTTGATTAAGAGCTTCTACGTTATTAAACAGGTACATTATTTCTTTAAGGTGTGTGACACCATATTGGACCATACAAAACACAGATTTATCTTCACAAAGCCTCAGAAGGGCAAAATTTATGTGCAAATAGAAAACCTGTACATAAAATTCTGTTTTGTTTTGTTTTATAGTGTTTTTAAATTGTTTTTTTTGTTGTTGCTGGTATTCATATAAATATACCATTGCGATAACTTAGTATACGTTTGATTGTTTTTTGGTATATATCTATTTTGAATTTATAGCCCCCTATGGAGACATCTGCACCAGCCGCCACTAGTGGCCAGAGTTATCCCTCAGTGTTTACAAAAAACTAATGTGATGTCAATGCATAGATACCTATCATGGCTAACAGTTACAAATGAAATCAAATTGAGGTTTCATTTATTTTTATGTAATGCTCTCTATATGAAATTGCCCTCATTCTTTGATGAATGATTAGTCCTTGTAGAAAACTGCCAAAGTTATTCAACAGGGTGCCCATTAGATGTGGATTTTACACCCCCAGCTGTTATTCACATTAAAATCCATCATATTTGCTGAATTTAACCTTAAGCTTAATTTTTAGCTTTAGATACAGATAATGCAACTTTGATTATTTTCTGATACAAATATTAATAGCATAATAAATCATGTACTGTTTGATTAATTTACCAGTCATTCTATATTGTGTAATGTTAGAAAAGGCTTGATGAAGTGTTATTGTTCAAACAGACTACAACAGGCAACAACTCAACAACTGTCACATTTGTTATTAGCCAATAAGTTACTTAAACTTTAAATATAAAATATGAAATTAATTTAGTAATTATAATCTGACCGTGACTGAGTGGATGTGCTCTCTTCGTCCTCTGGCATGGGAGCTGGCTCGGAGCTCGTCTGCCTGGCTGTGTGTTTCCTGGACGGACTTTTACAGCTGCTTTTTGTGTCTCTGCTTCTGTCTCCTTGAACCCCAGTCGGCCTCGGCAGATGGTCGCTCACACTGAGCCTGGTTCTGCTGGAGGTTTCTTCCTGTTAAAAGGGAGTTTTTCCTCTCCACTGTCGCTACAAGCATGCTTAGTGTAAGGGATTGCATCCAAGTCAATGAGTCAATGCAATCAACTGGTTTTCCTTAGATAGAAAACTTTGAATCAAATT
>NW_015150952.1:624595-626382 GCF_000732505.1 Cyprinodon variegatus
ACTGCTAGAAATGTAAAAAGTGTCTCTTGTGAATCAAACAATGTCCCTTCTGAGTCAAACACTGATGATGTAACTGAGACAGAGGTGTGCAATTTTGAGGATCTGTTTGACAGCTCAAATAAGCCTGGAATATTTAACCCTCTGGACATAATCACTGCTCTATTCTTGTGTTCTGATGGGTTTGTTCAGCAAGAGTTAGCACTAAAAATGTCCATGTGTCAGTTTTCTGTTCCCCTTCTGCTTCCAAACTGTGATACAAAGCAGTGCACCCTCATGCTGTGGGCCATAAGAGACATTGTTAAGAAGTACAGACCTTCAGATCTTTCAGAATCAAAGGGATTCATTGAAGAAAGAATAGTTACTTCTGAACTTCCAATGGTCTCTTTCGTGAGACTGGGTGAATGCTCCATGTCCAAATCAGAGATTCTCAATAAACTTCTGAGTAACTCTCAGCAGTACCATGACACCTTCGTTCACTGCGACATGGAGTGTGGAGACACTCCAAGAAGAATATCCAATGGTCTGGCTGAAATTACCTGGTACCTTCCCTGTGGAAACAAAAACATGGACATTTTTAGTGAGCCAGTAGCTATAGCTAACCTTCGTGGTGACATAGCTTCATTTGAAACACAATTCTCTTTTTTGTGGCAGACATCTGCTGCTGTTTTTGTTTTATTCGATCAGCCGGACTCTAAGTGGGAACTGCTGACTGACCCCAAATGCAAAGCAAAGATCTACTTGGTGGGAAAACAAAATAGCAAAGGCCTAACTCCAGATGGTCTAAAAAAAATAGCAAATATGTTGAGCTTGAATAAGAGCAGGATCCTTATAAAAAGAAAGCAGACAAATGATGCTGACTTTGTCACAGAGCTGAAGAACGCTGTGAGCAATGTGCTTAGCAACACAAAACATAAGATATCAGTAGAGCAGATGGCTGGAATTGCAGATAAACTGGGAATAGAAGTTGATGAGGATTCTCCAGAATGCCAGGATGGGAAAGAAAAAGCAGATGCTATCACTGCAGAGATTAAAGACACATTTAAATACAAAGAGGAACAGTTTCCTTTGCAAGGCAAAATATGGAAGGAACTGACTTTCTTGGAAAAGGAACAATTTCGTCTCAGAGAAGTTGGATCTGAAAACATAGAAGACTATATAACTAAACTTAAAAAGAAAAAAGAAGAGAAGCGTCAGAAACAGAACTCCTATGCTATGTCAGGTGTAATGGCACGCTTCATTACTGCAATATCCAGCCCAGAGAAAGAGAGGGGTTATTTTCTGAAATGGATGAGAATGAACCTTGACAATTTGTCTCGAGTAAAACTTTCTGGCCTTAGGGAGAAGTACAAAGAGAAGTACAGGGACTCTGACAACAAAAATGAAATCAAAGAAATTGACCAACAGCTTTCCAATAGCTCACTGGGAGTTGAACACTTTTTCCGTGAAATGGGTCAGATCTATGAAGCTTCTCTCTACCTTCCAGAAACAGATCCATCACGCCAACAACTGCTAAATCTGCCCAAACTCTGTGCTCAGTTGTTGCTGGATGGATTTCCTCTTGAGCTTGTAGATGGAGATGCTTCCAACATTCCTCTCAGATGGGTGAGGGAGGTTCTCTATCAGCTCAATGACTTTGTGTCTCCAAAGAACAAGATAGTGGTCGTCACAGTTCTTGGAGTTCAGAGCACAGGAAAATCCACCCTCCTTAACACCATGTTTGGAGTGCAGTTTGCTGTCAGCAGTGGTCGATGCACTAGAGGTGCCTTCATGCTGCTCATCAAAGTCAA
>NW_015150952.1:626665-630348 GCF_000732505.1 Cyprinodon variegatus
AAGCTGCTCCTAGATCAGCTGAATGAGATGACCCAGGCAGCAGCTAAAATGGAAAAGAGAGAGAAGAACAAGAAATTCACTGATGTCATGGAGTACAATCCAGACACTGGGAACTGCTACATTCCTGGACTCTGGAATGGAAACCCACCAATGGCGCCAGTTAATGCTGGATACAGTGAGGCTGTCTATGACCTCAAGAAAAACATCATCCAACTGCTGGGAAAGTGTGGGTCAACTTCTAATAACATCTTGGAGTTCAGAGAGTGGATAACCAGCCTGTGGAAAGCAGTAAAACACGAAAACTTCATCTTCAGCTTCAGAAACAGTCTGGTAGCTGATGCATACATGAGGCTCTGCACAGAGTACAACAAATGGGAGTGGGCGTTCAAAAAAGAAATGTACACCTGGGTTACCAATGCAGAAACTAAAATTTCAAATTTTGGTACAGTTGCTGCAACATCTGACATATTTGACATGGAGAACTTTATCACTGAGTTAGAAAGTGAAGCAGTCACAGAGCTGATGAAGTTGGAATCAATTATTCTTGAGAACCTGAAGAAATACTTTGAGCAGCCAGAAGGTCATGTTCACCTGGTTGAAAGATACAGAGAGGACTTCTCTAACAGCATAAAGAGTCTTAGAGCACAAACTGAAAGTTCAGTGTCCAACCAGCTCAGAGTAGCAGCGGACCTCAAAAAGGGAAAGCAAAGACTGGACAAAATTAAGACCAGCTATACAGAGGAAATTGGAAAAGCAGTTTGTGAATTAATTGATGAGTGTCGTAAGAAAAAAGTTGAAATGACAGACAGTGAGCTTGATGTAAGTTTTGATGAGATGTGGATAAAAACATTAAAGACCTTGTCTTTTGCTGCACAGCAGACTTCAGATATCTATGCCAATATTTACCGTCAGCTGCTAACAAATATATCACCCAAAGGAAGCCATGCTTGTGAACTGCTAAATAAAAAAAGTCTTAAAGACTGTGGATTGAAGCCTTTTGAATACACACCCAAAGGAGTGCGGGAAAACATGAAAGTTGCTTTGAAAGGATTGTGGTCCTGGAAAGATATAGTAAAGGAGAGACAAAAAAATGCAGACAGCATCATAGCTGATTGCAGTGAGTTTGTGTCAAGAAAAATTGAAAACAAAACAAATTATCATGATACTTACATCCAGGAGATCCTTCACATCATTGATGAGAAGCTGAATAACGATGATGTTAACAGCGACATTAAGTTTGAGGTTTCTCTAAAGCAGCACATCTGTGGATCTGCTGCCAGAAAGTTTCAAAAGATGCATGAAGATTTTATACGAGAAAATGATCCTCAAACATGTCTGCAGGAAAACAAGGAAAAGTTCTGCACAGATTTCAAAGATGTGTTCTATCAGTGCCAGAAGAAAGCTGAGGAATTCACCAACCAATGTCTGAAACCTGCTGTGGAGAACTTTGTCTATCGTTCTCTTGGTTCTGATATTGTTGATAAAATCTTGACAAAAATAGAGTTCAGTACACGAATGTCCTTTCAGTATATGGTTTTATTGGATTTGATTGAAAAAAACAACTTTGAAAGCTTTCAGAGATACATTTTGTCATATGAAGAGTATGTAAAAAAATGGATCATTGAGAGAATCGAGGAGAAATTCTCCTCTGAGTTCTCAATATCTGAGTTAGAGGACATACGTCTTAGGTCCTGTACTGAAGACATAAATATTGCCATTAAAAACGCAAAAGCAGAAAAGACTGATAGTCTGAAGACATTTGTTGAAAATATCTGCAAAGAACTTGGTGATAAACTGGTAATTTCCCAGGATGCTCTCAATGCCTTTATGGTTCTGAACAAGGCTGACCAGGAACAGTTTACTCACTGGCTCAGAGAGTGTGTGAAGGAAATGAAAGAAGCTCTTAGGGAGAAGTTTAAAAACACAGACTTTGATGCAACACTCAGACACCTCCATTTGAAACCACAGGATGAGCTTTTCAGAAGAGTGGTTGGTTGTGGCAAACAGTGTCCATTTTGTAAAATACCCTGTGATGCAGGAGGAAAAGCTCACAGTGAACACTTTGCTTCCCTGCATCGACCAAATGGTTTGGGTCAGTACAGGTCAATGTTCTCAAGAAAACTCTGTACTGATATCTGCTCTTCTCTTGTTATAAGCGACAAGACGTTTAGCTGCACTGAAATTGCATTACAGCCTTACAAAGAATATAGGAAGATTTTTCCAGACTGGAATATTCCACCAGATTCAAGTCTCAAAGCATCAGAATATTGGAAATATGTAATGAATAAGTACAACATGAAATTTGCAGAAGCATATGTAGCAAAGCCTGCTGACATTCCTGATGATTGGGGGGAAATTACAGTAGACCAGGCCAAGGACAGTCTCAAAAAGTATAACGGCAAGTAGTGAAATTATAACTGAGATCTAGTTAATTGGTACTTGCATGTAGTTTTATATTTTTTCATTGAAAGCCCACCTAATTTGCACTCAGGGTGAATATATTTTAAAAATCAAAAGTCTTTATTGCCATGATATAATCATAATGTAATTTAGTTGACAGGTGTGGAAGCAGGGATGTACTGTAGCTCAGAAGAGAACAACACAGTGGTGGGAACTTGAACTTGTCCTTTTTCAAGTTTTTAGGCTAAGACTATTTTTTTCTTAAAACTCTCCTCTTCACAACTTTACTGGCATTGTTTTCTTAAAGCAAACAAAACAAAAAGATTAAAAACTTACTAGTCAAATCTAGATCAAGACTATAAAATAATTCAAGAAATAAAGCGCAACACATGTTAAAAAGAAGATAAAAAAACATTCATTTCTACACAAAACACTGATGGTCAAACATAAACCAACCCTTAGCCTAAGTGTTGTACCACATCCCTATCTTAGACTGAATCTACCTATAATGAAATCAGTTAGTGTATGACTCTGAATCTGTCTCTGTGATGTGGTTGAACTTATTTATTTAAACCTGATCTGCTTTGCACTGTAAAAATCATTATGGTCATATTGGTTTAGGATCAGTCTTGAACTGAGTTGAACAGAGTATAAGCTTTAGCTCTTTAGATTTTAACTACATTTTTTTTGTTGTATGGTATAGGTGTAGTGACTCTATGAAAAATATATTCTTGCACAGATTTCCTTTTGAATTGTTAGATTTATTGTCAAAATTTCTATATGACATCAGTTATTGCCAGATATAACACTGTGTTAGCATAAAATTTAAATTTTCTTTGCTTTTTATCATCATCCTAAGTTAAAAATAAACATTTGGAGTTTACCTTTGTCAAGTTTTGTGTCTTATGTTTTGAGTTTTTCCATTGTTTTTAAATGTGCTCAGTTTTTCTAATATTTGAATGTGGTGTATTCAGTGTTATTAGTGTAGCGGCTAAAATCCTATATTTTAGGCTACTGGTGGTTGTTGTTGAAAGGCATTGGTTTTAATTAAGATTCCGTTTAACATAAAATAAATATCATTTATTATCAGTACAATGTCCATTGTCTTACTTTTTCCCATAAGATCCACATAAATTCAACATACATCCAAACCAAGCACAGTAGAAAACTGTTTGCCTCAGCCTATTAACAACACCTGAACAGAATTGATGGTTGACCTTAAAGGAATAGTACACCCAAAACATGATTAGCCTTCATTTTCTACTCACCCCCATGCTGAACAA
>NW_015150952.1:631220-635001 GCF_000732505.1 Cyprinodon variegatus
TTGTTCAGCATGGGGGTGAGTAGAAAATGAAGGCTAATCATGTTTTGGGTGTACTATTCCTTTAAATAACCCATCCCCCCCATCAGACACTCAGAACTCAAATTTAAATACGCCCCCTGGTGGCGACAAACACCAAAGGATAAATGGCTCCTACAATTAGTTAAATCTGAAAAACTCACACGAAGAGAAATTAGAAGAAATTTTTTTGACACAATTACTCTTTGGCGCTCAGACCTCAGCAGGAAACATAGTGCTTAATTTTTATCGATATAGATGAAAAGCAGTAAAGAATAGGGCTGTTTTCCCCCCAGGCCTGAAACTGGTGGTGGAGTGGAGATGGATGAAGTTGGTCAGTCTGTAGACTGCTGGCTAGTGAGACGGTATGCTGAGCTTATGGGAAGATCCAGTGGGCTAATAGCTTACTTAGGGATCTGGAAGATTGAAGTCCAGCTTGAATAACACAGGTTCAGAGAACCTGTCCATGATGAGCAAGCATGAGCGACAGTGGAGAGGAAAAACTCCCAGTTGGGAAGAAACCTCTGGCAGAACCAGGCCCAACATGGCGGTCTTCTGCCGGACCGGTTAAGATGAGACGTGGATTGCCATAAGAGTCCGGGAATGATGAAACCCGATGAAGCTTTAGCCGCAATGCTGGAGCAGGGGCTGGAGGTGGGTTGAAACGGGTCGTCCGAATGAAGTCAGACAGCGCATCTGCCACCTGCACACTTTGAAGCAGACCAGCAGATCGGAGGCCTTTAAAAATGGACTTGGATGCTGATTGGCTCTGGTGGAGGTGTGGTTCAAAGCTGATTGATTCAGTCGCAGGTGATATAGGAGAGCAATTAGTTTCTTCGGTTGAACTTCCCCCTTGGCTCCATTTGTTCCATTGTGTGTATTATAAATGTTTATCTTTTTCCTCAGTTAGCAGTGCATTGCTGCCAGTTATTTTTTTCATAGTGGTCAACTGGTGTTTGAGCCAAATGCTTGATTTATGATATAATATTTTATTATTTTTACTTACTGTTTTTGTCTGATTTACGCTGTTTCTCGCCTCCGCCCCTTCATTACAGACAGGTGACTGCAGCACCTGGAATATATTGGAGTTGGCTATTGGAGCCAGGTGAGCTCTTGGATTCAGGCACAAAGCCATACAGTTTTTGACCGCTATTGATTAATGTTGCTTTTCAAGTGGCAAAAAAAGGAAAGAAATTAGCTGAATTGATTTGCCTGACATCATCAATTCTAAGTTTGTTTTTTGCATCTTGAAGCATCTTGAACAAGAGGAAAAAAAAGTTTGTTGGATTGCATGGTCACTTGACAGTGCTGAAGTGAGTCAAACTTGGATGCTTCTGAACTAAGAGCCACGCACATCTTTATTGGAAGGACTGCACTAAGAACTGGTTTCTATGTCTCCAATCCCACCTCCACATTATTTATACTCTCTTCATTCTTTGTACATTGATGGATTCTACCACTGTTCCTGTCCCAGTTTCTATTAAGGACATTCTTAGGTCACGTTTGGGTCTTCTTCCTTAGCCTTCATCCTCAGGCTTATCAGAGATATGTAGGCAAAGAATATCGAGCCTTGCTTTTTGTTTTACCTGTAGTACTCTGATTAGGTAAATAGAGTCAAATTATTTTTAAGACAAAATGCCCAGAATTTGAGAGCGTTTCTAAAGAAATATAAATTATACTTTTAAAGTTATCAGGTTAAGTTACAATTATTTTCATTAAAGTGTAAAATTTGCACATTTTTGGTATATTAAGGAGCAATTAAAACTGGGAAATGCAGAGTTTCCATAGTAATGATAAATAAAACTTTGCCATGAAAGACGAAAAACAGAAGAGAGAATGAAAATCATTCTAAGAAACATAGACCTTGAACTTGACTAGCCTATCTGTAGTTCATGACTTGGGCTACTGGTACACACCAGTGTTAATTTCATCAGCGTTTTTTTTTTTTAGTCTTAGTCTTAGTCACGATGACAAAAATCAACTTTAGTCTTAGACATATTTAGTTATTGCCTTCCTGATTTAGATTTAGTCTTAGTCTAAATGGCGAAAATCAATTTTAGTCTTAGTCAAATTTTAGTCATTTTTGTCATTTTAGTCCACACTGTAAATAATAGAACTGTCACAGTCTTGGTTCTGTTATGTTTTCTTTTGAGTATTCAGTTTTAGTTTGCTCCATGTTTTTGAGTTTTAGTGGTTTAATTCTTATTTTGTTGTGTTTTCTGGTTAGTTTTCTGTTACTGTCACAGTCTTGGTTCTGTTATGTTTTCTTTTGAGTATTCGATTTTACTTTGCTCAATGTTTTCTAGTTTTAGTGGTTTAATTCTTATTTTGTTGTGTTTTCTGGTTATTTTCAGTTTTCAGGTTTTTGTTTGTTGCCCTCTGCTGCCCTCTTGTGTTCTCATTTTTCCCTGGCTCCTTTCCTGTTTTGCTCTGTTCACACCTGCTTCCAATCTGCTCGTTAGTCCTCTCTTTATTTCAGTCTCCCATAAATACACTCTCTGGGCGTCTCATTGAGTCTTCCTCCTCGTGATTGTTTTCCCCAGATGTCTCCATAGTTTCTGGTTTGTTTGACTTTGTTTGTTTTCACTTCATTAAATCATCAAGGAACTCACCTCTGCCTCCCTGCATTTGGGTCCTCAAACCTCAACCAAATCCTGACAAGAACTTCTCCACACACTGCTTTTTTTTAAATATATATGTCACACTGTACAGAATAAAAATTCTTCACACACTGGTTCTCTTTGTCTCTATTTTATTTATATAACACTGTGCAAAATAGAACTTCACACACTGATTCTCTTTTTAACATATATCAAACTGTACACATGAAACCTTTTGTGGGCTTGTGTTTATCATATCCACAAAGTCTTAATCCTCAATAGTCCTTGCAGGTAGGCCAGGGTGCCCATCCACTTTGCAATTGAGTTCTCAAAGGCTTTCTGCTCTTTGGCGTCAGGTTTGTATGGTGGGGGTGAGACATCTCTGCATGTTCCATGCCAAACCATCCATCTCTGACATGTATGCTGACTTTCATCTTAGTGCTGTGTTATAAATTCTATTTACTAAGGACTTTCCTAATATATAAGCAAGTGCAGATATTGCATAGGGTTAAAATACACAAGCATACAACTAACGCTAAGATTGGAGGTATGAAGTACTTTTGAGCAGTTACAGACATTCCATTAAAAATGTCCCACCAATGATGGGCTGATGCCTGCTCAATCAATTTAGCCACATGTTTTACCTCCCCTGATGTGATGAACGTGGACATTTTGAGACTGGAAATGTTTGACGTTTGACATTTTATGCAGAGTAGTGGACCTGTTCAATGTGCATTTGAACCAATCCAGGGATATCTGCCATGTTACTTCCAGGACCTGCCATTGCACATCCGTAAATCGAGAAGCACTCTTGAAATTAATCAATCGATATGTCTTGTTGTCCCAGTACCATATATACACATTCCTCAAACATCCAGAAAAAGGCACATGGGGTAACTGAGGATGACTCTGCATTGTTGCTATGCACAGAATACACTCACCGGCCACTTTATTAGGTACCCCACGCTAGTAACAGGTTGGACCCCCTTTTGCCTTCAGAACTGCCTCAATTCTTTGTGGCATAGATTCAACAAGGTGCTGGAAGCATTCCTCAGGGAGTTTGGTCCATATTGACATGATGGCATCACACAGTTGCCGCAGATTTGTCGGCGGCACATCCTTGATGCCAACCTCCCGTTCCCCCACATCCTAAAGATGCTTTATTG
>NW_015150953.1:0-2355 GCF_000732505.1 Cyprinodon variegatus
TTACAGATCTTGTCACAAAAACACTGAAACGACAACATGATTTACGTCCTAACAACATCTACATCGGATTGAAAACTGAAAAGGAGAGAAGATTGTTTCAGATCGTTAAAAAGACGTTTAAAACTGGGGTTGACACTTCTTTTTAAAGTCTGTTATGAGACTAAAGTGGGACAAAACCAGAGCGACCAATCACAGCCCAGTTTTCAACAACTATTTCTGGACTAAATCAAGACTATGACGGACCGACCAGATTTAGACTAAAAACCTACATGGTGTTTGGGGGGTAAAGTTTTCCTCATGATCTGAAAATTGACCTAAAAAAAACCTCTCAGGATGAGATCACCCAGTTTTTACCTGAACACTAAAAACCTGAACAAAGCTGTAGAACGAGTTCAGCCTCAGCTCTGCTTCCAAGCTGATTTTTCCTGGAATTATAGATCAGTGGGAATTTCTCAGAATGCAAACGATGAATAAACCAGTCTGATAGACTTCTCTAAAGGGAGACTGGATTATAAGAAAGTAAACAATGGATCAATCCTGCTCCCGGGCTGGGGGCCAAGAGGTGTGGTGCTTTCTTGGTAATCACAGATTTAGGCTAAAGAACTTCCTCTGAAAACAAAGCTGGAAGCTGTTCTCTTCAGAGATGATTTTTAATACATATATAGATAGATAAATAAGCAGCTTAATCACAGCGGTTCTCTGCCATGAAAGTTTCTAACTGCAGGAACAAATCTACCTACACCGTCGGTGTCCAAAGTGCAATCCAGGGGCCGTTTGAGGGCACTGTGCGGCCCCTGGACTTTAGACCCATGGAAGACGGTTCAGATGGAGGCTCTTAGATTTTGTGGAAATCGAAACTGTTTCTCATTCTCTTAAATTTCTAGAAAAAAGGATCAGATATATTCAATTAATTGTTGGGGCGCCTAAATCTGCACTGAAGTTATTGAAGCGCGTTGAAAGAAAATGAAGTTCTCAAATGAAGTTCTTATTGCTGAAAACTGAACCTTAAAGGGGTTTTACGTTATGACATCATGTTCTACTCTCCCATATGAGTTTTGCGTCATTTGGAGCCGTTCTGAAGATATTCCGTTAGGTTATATCCAAGTAACGTCTTCCTTTGGGCAACGACTTGAAGGCACAAACTAAACTGTTCATAATTTATCATTTATGGCAGGGGTCTTCAACCTTTTTCAGGCCAAGGACCCCCATACTGATGGCGAGATGGAGCGGGGACCCCCTTATTATATATATTCTATGAAATAGTGTTCTATCAAACTGGTCCTATAGTCCCTCTATTACATATAGAGTATTGTAACTAAAGTAATTTCTCCCTGGGATTATTAAAGTGTTTCTCATTCCTGGTTGATGGGACAGGTGTTGTGAATGAAACGGTACCCAGCTTGAAAGAGCTCCTGTGTGTCGCTGAATGTGAGCATTGATGACTGAAAGACATCTTCTGCCTCCATTTATCTGTTTACTACAGTGTGATGAATTCATATTAATGTGGATTTAAAGACGTTTTAATTAGTGGAAAAAAGTGTAGGGGGGGAATATAAAAAAAAACGAATCAACCAAAGCTTCGCGACCCCCATGCAGTACCTCCGTGGACCCCCTGGGGGTCACGGACCCCCTGTTGAAGCCCTCTGATTTATGGTATGCCAGCATTCATAACATGTAGAGGAATCACTGTCACCCAGACATCCAAGGTTATATTTTTTTTATTTATATCTTTTTTTTTTTAAAGCAGAGTGTGTATGACATCATCACAGTCTTTTGTCCCCACATGGATTGAATATAGTGTGGAAATCTTCCTGGAAGTATGAATGTGTTCTCAAAATGAATTTTCTTTTCCTGAGTTTCGTTACTATTTAAATAAGTTCTAACTTGTTTAAAAGAAGTCTTTCCAGATGGTATTTGTCTTAAAGTTTCTCAAAACTATAAAGTAATGCCTTAACCTATGGCATAGCTCATAAACAACGCAAAGTCACGGTTTCCTGTCAGTTTGTTTTTAGACTCATAGTCAGGTCGGGTGAATCAGGCAGTGATTAGATTGAAAGCACTGTAAAAAAAAATCTACTTGCTTTTAGATAAAATGCTAAATCGAATGCCTTAGTTGGAGAGATTAATTAATTAATGCTTCTTTTTAACAGTCACGCATTTCTAAATGTCTTCTTTCTACGGAAGAGGATTAGAGCCACTGAAAAATAAAAAAAAAGTTAACTGATTTTTTTGTTTTATTTCAGTATAGTATGGGGAAAAAAGTCAGAATTCTGACTTTAAACTCAGAATTCTGACTTTAATCTCAGAATTTTGGATCTTAATGTAGATGGGCACCATGAAGGAAGAGATGTGGAG
>NW_015150953.1:3686-5526 GCF_000732505.1 Cyprinodon variegatus
ATTAACACTCAGTAAACACTGGATGACAATAACTTTGAGGTCAAAACATTTAATTGTGTTAATAGTTATTAATTGATTTTTGAAATAATCATCAACTAATTTGGTAATTGATCGGTAAATCATTACTCAATGGTGGACAGACTCCTAAACATGCCATTCATTAAAAATAATAACCAGGAACTTTACATATATAAAGGAAATAAGATATATAATGTTTTTTAAACAAAATATGAAATAGGGGGGTTATGGCCCCCGAAACCCCCCATAAATGAGGCCCTTGAGGTCTGAAGTTGGCGAGCCTCTGAAATGCTAACATGATGCTAGCACTCTTATACTGAAGTCACTATTTTTACCAGTTGTTGATTGGAGGTAAAGGTAGGTGTAACTCTCCCCCAGCATGCTGCAGCCACCACCGTACCTGTGGGATGGCACAGCCAATGTTTTCATGTCTGACATCCTCAGCACCTGTATTTTCTTTCCTTTCCTTTGTGATGCTGTGAAGAGAAACTATCAGCTGCGCTCAGTATGGATTACAAACTAAATTTGAAGTTATAACGGCGCCTCAGCTTTTTAGGAAAGATCCAGCTTTAACAGTTTGCTGAGTCATTGTTCCAGGAGAAGGAATGTTACAAAAACAGTTGAAAGTCATCAGTGCTGCTCGTCAGAGGAGCTTTGATTAAAAACATTTCCAGCGGGAGGGTGGGGGTTCATAGTGTTGGTGGGCTGGACTTCTGTGGGTCTTCTGAGTGAAACACATTTACAAACTCAACATTCAGTCAATGTTTTCATCACAGCTCGACATGATGTCCGCGGCGCTCCGTCTTCTTCTCTGCTCGCTTCACGTCTTCGCCCTGCCGACGCTTCAATCGGAGCCTAAACAAGGTACAATTTCAACTTTTAAGTATTAATATTAATCATCCTCTGGGTTTAATTCGGGTAAAAACTGTTTTTTATTCCTAAGTAAAAATCTCCCATTCCTGTGGTTTTGTGTAGAATTAGCTTTCTTTGTGTTGTTTGTCGGCTTAGGGTTTTAAAGAGTATCTTTCTAAAGAGTAAACAGCTCTTTGAATCAGTAAAAAACTCTGCAGCCTTGACCATTAGATGAGCACAATTTGTGTTGCACAACACGGGTGCCCTCCGCTGAGAGAGCCAGCGGCTTTCTGGTGAAGAGGATTACCAGGAATTCTGCAGAGCAGGGAACACTCCACGGGCAAACAATGGGAAGCTGTTCTGTTTGGAGGCCCGGATTTCGGTCCAGCGGCTGTAGAATGACACTTCACACATGGGTCAGATTACTGCTGAGGTCTGGTTGAATGTTTAGGTCACGCCTCGACATCTGGATCTGGGTTTGGTTGCATAACCCTTTGAGTGTCTTGGTTTAGTGGTTTATGTGAGGACACAGTCTCCTGCTGCAGGTTTGGATTTTCTGGGGGGTTTGTAAGAGAGCAGGGTACGTTTGAGGCTACCATGTGCTGAAATGACTGTTCTACAACAGAAGGATAAGATTAGAACCAACTTTAGGAAAGATAAAAACATAGATGTGAAGAGCTGGAGGCAAACAGCTTTTAGATGTGTTGACTTTCTGAGGAGGCAGCCCAGTGATTTAAATCAGCTCTGCTGCACAGAAAGCGCTGCTGGACTCCAGACATAAAAGATAAGCAGCACAAAGGGAAATCTGTTTATGATTTAGCTGGAAAATTATGGACTGATTTTTGTTCCACAGGTTGTAAAATAAAATTTAAAACAAATCCAGATCCAGAAAAGAAACTTCTTGTTAAAAAAAGTAAATTTGCTTTTGTCTCAGATTGTATGTTTTCAAAGAAAAATATATTTTTTCCCC
>NW_015150953.1:9394-11785 GCF_000732505.1 Cyprinodon variegatus
TATCGTGCATCCCTATTAGGAACTATATTTATCAAACATTATACTGGGCAAGTAAAAATTGTTTCTGGGCAAATGAAATGTGAAAGTCACTTGCCCAAAGGGCGTCAACCCCCTGCAGTTGTGATGAAGCTGTCTGAGGTTCTGCCTCTAGGAAACAGCCGGACTCTTTTTCCCATCCAGACTCTGCAGTTCAGGCTCTTCAGTTTATAGAGACGTTGATTTATTTTTTGTTTCCCTGCTTTGTTTGGATTTCTGGGCCTAAATGTTCCTGCTGTCTCAGCCGAACAGGCCTGCTTCTATTTCCACTGTCCGCTTTGTTTGGTTCCGACATTTTTTTCCTGCCTTCCTGAGCTTTTCACCTCTTTCAGACTTCAGTATAATATCTTTTACTCTATTTGAGTAAATCAATATGAGAGGCTTTGGGGAAAAAATACAGTAGTAAAGTCCAGGATTTTCTTATTTTCAGTTAGAATCTCGGCTAAGTTGAGACATTCGCTTTTCTGGCTGCTCAACACGAGGTTTTCCCTCCCTGGAGAGAGAAATATTTGGCTCTAAATAACCTCTTGGCCTCTGTGTGCTTCCACCACAAACCATGACAGCTTCCCACAGACCTCAACCGATCCAGTAAGAGGAAACACAGAAGCTAATTAACCCAGAGAGACGGACAATAAGCTGCCTTCAGGTTGATAATTAATGGGACACGTTTGTCCTTTCAATGAATGTTTCCTGCATCCAAGCTGCCAGGAAACACATCTGGACTCATAAGAAGACGTGCAGAGAGGATGTGTGTTCACCCTGAAATAGACTGCTGGCAGCGTTCAGGGATAAATCAGCACGTAAACATGTTTACTGCAGATCTGGTGACAGAGCGGCACTCGGGCCTCATAATGGGAACATGCTGTGAGGTGATATTCCAATCTAGGAAATAATCCCAGCCGAGGACGTGCTGTTTACTTTCAGCAGGAGTGAACTCTGGCTGAACAAACACAGACACACTTAGTTTGGTGTTACAGGAAGGCTGGTGCTGAGTGGGGCAGTCTGGTGATACTGACCTAGAGGTTGTCAGAGTTCTGGTCCTGGGCTGCTCCGCTGTGGGCCAGGAAGATCTGTAGAGCCGAATGAATCCCCGCGGATGTTTCTGGAAGCTGTGGAGATGCAGACAGAGGTTAGAATGAGGTGGTGAAGGTCGCAGGACAAAGTCCAAGGTCTTAGACCACCTGGAAATTCCTGGAATTTGAGTTAAGGGATTTTTTTTTTTGGTCTCTAGATAGTTTGGAAATACAGGGAAAGAGAAATCATTACTTTTTTCCTTTTAGAAAAAAAGAAAAGCTGTTTATTGCTTTTAAAATAACAAAGGTCAATAAGTTGGTGAACATAAAATTGAAAACAACAGGTTTAAAATAGACAAGAAAAATACATACAAGTTAAATAGAGAGTAAAAGTTTAAAAAAAAACTGTTAAAACAGAATTAAAAGTTATTAAAACATGAAAAGTAAGATAAAACATAGACTTTAATAAAAATAGAGAAGGTGTGTTTTTGAGAAGACACCAAACTCTGAAAGACATGAAGCCTGACATTCAAGGGCAGATTATTCTCCCACTGTGGAGCTCCTACAGCGAAGGGACAATCTCCTCTTTAAGATTTAAAAGAAAATAACAGCAATTTAAAACGGACAATAAAACACATAAAGGGATTTTAAGATGGAGTTAATGGGCTCAAACCTTTTTGATCCCATTAAATGTTGTGCTGCAGCATTTTGCACAACCTGCAGGCGCCTGATAGATGCATCACTAATCCCAAAATAGTTAGTAAATTACAGTAATCCAGTCGTTACAAAATCATGAATCACTGTTTCAGAAAGCTGCCTAGGTATAAATGGTTTTACTTTAGCTTCCTCAAATGCAAAAACGACTGTCCTAATCTGACTGTCAAGTTTAGAATCAGCATCCATCTTTAATCCCAGATTTGTGATAACAGGCTTTACATACCGAACCAGAGAATCTGGATCTATGTTGGAGGTATTAGAAGAACTCCCATAAACCAGCACCTGTTTTCGGTCATTCAGATTGATTTATTTAATGACTTTATTGATCTCACAGTAGAGAAACTTACAAATATCAGTCTTAGGAGCTTTAGTGGTTTTTATAAAGAATATTTTAATTCAATTTTCACAACTGAATTATATTAAGCACCAGATTTTTTTTCTAGCTATATTTCTTTAAATTAGCTTGGAAAATATGTTTTATTATTATTTTTTCTACATGAAACAATACCTGCTTCATATGCAAATACAAATAAACTGTTTGTTTATAAGGATGGCAACAGATTTCCTACAGCAGATATTTAACAAATATAGTTGGTTGTTTTATTGAAAAGTCATGTAATATTTT
>NW_015150953.1:13180-13619 GCF_000732505.1 Cyprinodon variegatus
CCACAGGTAACCTTTGAGCATGAGAAAGAACTGAAATTGATCAGCTAGATAAACTTTTACTCAGTGAAACTTTTGGACAAATTGGCTCCTTGCATATAAAAGGTATCAGACTGTCCAGCTGTAGTAAGATGTAGTAAATGATTAATGGATTTCTGTTTCCTTTATTCAGTTGATCAAATAACAGATATTCGGTTGCATTAAGGACCATCCTTCTGAAAGCCTGTAGAGAGATCAGCTGCAGTAATGAAGGTAAGAGAGGACCATAGCCTTTATCAGTCAGAATAGACCAGATGTTCCTATATCTAACAAACTACCATACGAGTTTCCTCAAATCTGTGAGACGAAAAAACAGAAGAAAAAAAGGCATTTAAGAAAAAAACAGGTTCTGATTGGTGCCAGCTTTCTACAGAAGAGGGTTAGTCAGAATTCTGACTTTTTT
>NW_015150953.1:14767-17595 GCF_000732505.1 Cyprinodon variegatus
TCTCAGAATTCAGACTTTTTTTCTCAGAATTCAGACTTTTTTTCTCAGAATTCAGCCTTTTTTTATTGTCAGAAGTCAGTCAGAATTCTGAGAAAAAAGTCAGAATTCTGACTTTTTTCCCATACTAAACTGAAAAAAATTAAAAAATCAGTTATTTATTTTTTTTTTCAGTGGCCCTAATCCTCTTCCGTAGCTTTCTGTACTGCTCTTGAATAAATAAAAAGTAGCCTACAGTTTTTCTCCAAAAAAAGCCCCACATGACTTTTCTCCTCATCCTGACGAAGCTCAGCTCTCAACAGGAGGAGGCGGAGCTTGCAGTCTGCTGATAAACAGGTTATTTTTACCCCTAACTCTTCTCTGAAGTGGGCCAGAAGTACCGCATGCATTGTCATCCTCCAGTTCCTCCTGTTCCAAACGGGGGAAGCTGAGCCGGCAGCCAGCCAGGACGTGTGAGAAGCTGTCAGAAATGTTCAGGCTGTCTGCAGACGGCTGCTGATGCCCTCCAGCCTGACTGCGTTTTTATGACAGGATCAGCAAGGGTAAACAGACCTAAATCTGGCTGCAGTCTGCAGCGCGTAGCTGCTGCATGGCAGGAGAGAGAAATACTGGATTCTCCTTCACCTTGCTCTGCTTGCAAGAAAAAACGGCTTTAATGGGAGATAAGCTGAACATCTGGCCGCTTGGATGGAAAGTCTAAAGAAATAAAGGCTGGTTTGATATTTCTGCAGTTCCGGAAAACAACTGTGGCTCTTTTTGGTGACTTAATGCCTTTGCCTGCTTCACGGCTTCCTGCAAGATGCAAACATAAGAGAATTCACTTTGTGTCGCCTTTAATCTTTTTACTTTATTTCTTAAAGGGCCATTGTGTAAGAATTACTGCCATCTATCTGTCAAATGGGGGTATTTCAGTCAAAAGAACACCACATCACTGCCTTAAACACGTAAAGCGGCTACGGTAGCCGCCGAGTGCCAAAAAGAGATTTTTCCTTTCTCAATGCTGCAAACTGTAACGCATTACTAGTGTTATTCTGTAGGTAAAGATATATAGTTATAAAATGTACAAATTCAGACACCTAAGGTTATGTTTTATAGACGGTTGGACTGAAACAATCGGATTAATCATGATTATTGAAATAATTCTGAACTAATTTAGTAATTGATTAATCGTTAACTGGAACATAGAGACTCTAAAACATGCCTTTAGCTGACAGAGTAGCAGTAATTATACCAAAATTGTAAAAAAAAAAAAAAAAAAAATGTGAACATTTTGCAATTTAGATCAACTTTTTCGTCTGTCAATTTGCTCTATCTAGAACCCCTTGAGGGGAAAAGTTTGAGTTTCACCTGGTTTGATTTCGTAAAAAACCTTCTTTAAAGAATTTTTGGCTATCTGATTATTTATTAATTAATCGAAAACATAATCAACAGATTAATCGATTTGCAAAAAATCGTTCGTTGCTGCCCTAATAGAGAGATATTCTATCGCATGGTCTTCCAGCTGAGCTGCGCATCACTGCAGCTCCTCCAGAATAGCCGTGGACCTCTGTGCCTGTGCTTAGTGATAAACAACAACTGGTTACACTTGATTCCATTAAGCAATGTCAACATTAAAGACAATGTTTGTAAAAATCTTTTATGACTAAACTGGACTCCATGGTTGCACATGATGGAGCGTCCAGGGCAGCAGCAAAAAGTTGTTGAAACCCATTCAAATCTTTGCAGCTTAATGATCGTTTTCACACCGATGCTTCAAACGATGACGGGTTCAGCCTCTGAGAAGTTCATGCAGTGCTGTTCTTCCCTGGCTGCGGCTGCGGAGGTGCGAACAAGGGTCTGCCTGCCGAGGCTTGCAGAAAAACGTCCCCGTTGCTTTGAATGAGGTCCAACAGGCAGCAGACAGGAAGACTTTAATCAGGAATGTAGTATTTGGTTTCTAATCCTGAAGTTGGCAGATAACTCTTCAGCAGTAGGATTATCTATAGCAGTATTTCTAAAACCTGCTCCTCAGGCATTGCCCTGCATGTTTTAGACATTTGTAGGATATTTTATTGTTATCGAGATACATTTCTAGTCAGGATAACAGTTTTAATTAGTCGTCTAAATAATAAATGATAATTAGAGATGATAAAAATGATGATGATGATGATGATGATGATGATCAGAAATGGGTACATTTTACTTTAAATTCTTTTCTTCTTTCACTTTTCCACTGCTGCATTAATACATTTAAAGAATATGATTAAATACTCTTCGAATTTATCAATGCTGCAATGGAAAAACTGAAAAAAGAAAAGTGTTGAAAGTAAAACCATCTTTTTTTCACCTTTTTTCACCTCGTTGCAGGTGATGAAGCAGACTAAAAATGTTTCGTCATTATCTCCTTTCTATCTCTTCTTTATATCATCTTTTCTCTTTTTTTTTCTTTTTTCCTTTTCTTCTTCTGTTTTTCTGCTCTACTTACATTGCAGTGTCCATATAAACTGTAAAACTCCCCGCGTAATTATAAAAAAGTAATTTATATGCATGAAACAAGTGGAGCAATATGGCAATTGCCATACTGCTCCACTTGTGAAAATAAAATCTGTTGGGCTCTTTTTGGCATCAAGACAATTATTGCCACATTAAAGTAAAACCAACCCATTATATGAATAAATACTGCAACAGTCTGGCGACCTGTCCGGGATGGACCCTGCCTCTCGCCCATAGACTGCTGGAGCTAGGCACCCCCCCCCCCACCACCACCACGTACCTGACCAGACTAAGCGGGAGAACATGGATGGATGATTAAATACCACCAGAGATGGGAAGTAACGAAGTACAAATACTTC
>NW_015150953.1:18126-20526 GCF_000732505.1 Cyprinodon variegatus
CTCTTAAGCTTCTGGTTGCCACTACTTCGACGCCAGAGTGTTTGCCAGTTTGGGGAATCCTTCCTGCAAACTGGACCTTTTTTCGGACCGCCTTCTCCCAAGTTGGATCAACTGAGTCTAACACTGAGCGACGGATTCCAAACAAGAGGTTTGGATCCAGCCACCTTTGAGCAAGCTGAGATCACTCTCTGAGTAAGGAAGTCATCTTCACCACGACCCGTTCAAGTACCACAGGAAAACTGAGTTGCAACCAGCGGCTGCATCACTCCACTCCGTCCGAGTTCTGGGTAAACCCTGTTACGCCCTCCAACGAATCAAACAAACTCTGGAAGACCAACACACAGACTGGAGTCTACGTGTCTCTTCTTCTCTGGAAACATGAGTGGCAACAAATCCTCTCCTTCAAGATTTACAACTCCAATTTCCCACTGAGCCTGAATATAACAATCTGTCTTCCCCTCGTCTTCCAGTTTCCGTCTGAGCAGACTTCGGAGGAACTCTGCACCGAACTCATATACTCTTCAATAAAACCCGTTGAACTTTATACTGTGTCTTCACTGCATGTGGGTCCGAGCCTTAGAAAAATCATGACAACCGGACTAAGCGGGAGAACATGGATGGATGGATGATTAAATACCACTAATGGATGTTTAGTGATCAAAAATTACACTTCGTTATGTACCTGGGGTCCTGAAGAAGCCTACTTTAAATGTGTATACTTTTTCCAAGAGTAGATTTTGTAATGTAGTTACCTAGGAGTGATTTTAAAGAATTAATGAAGAATGTTATTGTCATCAATTTCATCGCTATCAAGATATAAGATAATGGTAACGATAAATTATATCTTTCAGACAACAAGATTTTAGGGTTATATCCCCCAGGCCTGGATGTCTCTGTTGCAGCACCCTGTAAATCAGACGCTTTGACGCAGTTTGGTCTGAACGCGTCGTAAGGAGCCTAACGTTTACGATTTCCATGCCAACACATATCATTTATTAATTTGAGATGTTTGTAGCATTATGTCTTTACTATAGGGGCCATAGCAGAGGTCAAGACCACTTCTGCAGGGGTCCTGGCCCCTGTTGGCCCCCGTCTGGAACCACCTATGCTGGACATAGTGAAAGCTGTTCTACTAGCTTCAGTTCTATGCTAATAAAAGCAGCTCTTCTTCTACTTCTTCTATCTGGACTCTTTCTGAGCTTCTCCTGAGCTGATGAACATTTTGTGCAACACCAAAATTTGGTTTGTTGCATAACATTTAGGTAACTAAAACTTTTTGCAATAAATTAATCTGAACCTAATTATTCATTAATCACATAAATCTTCTTTTTTTTTTTTTTTACTTTTAGCTAAAGAAAGAAATGATGCAATGATGGAAAACAGTGTTAGTGTAGTTAGATGTAAAATTAGTGTTGCTGCAGAACTATTGGGCTGTGACTTTATCTCCTGAGATGATTGTTTTATTTGGGGGAATCCAGTTAATGTGAATGAAAGACGTTTCTAACCCTCGGTTTGTTTCTGGGGTCCAGCGGGCCTGAATCCTGCAGCTGGAAGCCGTCCACAGAAAGCTGCTCTGTGCACAGATGGCTGTAATTTGTGCAGGTAGTAAAACCTGAGCCACGCAGCTGCTTCTGTGTTAGCACATTTCTCAGTAGGGCGAAAACAAACAGATTATTCCACGACAGCGGAGCCGGGGATCTCTCCTCCCGCGGCGCTCTCCTCCCCAGCTGGAAATGGACTTCTAGGAAAAAGCTGAAGGCCGCCTCATGGCCAGAGGGGAATTTGGTTTCTGGTACCATGCGTCAAGCTTCCTACAGCTTCGATGCAAAGAGAAAAAAGACAAAAAGAAGCAGATGTTTTGAAAATCATGTGCAGATCATATTTCTCTCTCTTCACAGTCGGGCCTCACCTCATCAACTGCGTCTCCAACAACATGGAGACCTTCCACTGCAGATGGAGCGTCGGCTCCTTCCAGAACCTCTCAGAACCGAGGGACCTGCGCTTGTTCTACTTCAACAGAATGTAAGCATCCTTTCCACTAATACCCAAACCTGTTTTCCTCTTCTTAACCCCTTATGGACGACTGAAGCTCAACAGCTAAATACCAGCTACAGTCTAATTACAGCCAACAGGTTTATGTTTAATACAATTACTGTTTATACATATACCTCTGATGCTGAGGACACCATAAAGAGTATTTTAATATCAGTTAGTTTTTGGGAATGTGAAAAATAAACATGATCTAGACAAGAGGAAGGATGTGAGACTGCATAAAGTTTATCTGGTAACTTCTGTAAATCGGGTTGTATAATAGAGTTTTTTCTGACTTTAATCTCAGAATTCTGACTTTTTTATTGTCAGAATTCAGTCAGAATTCTGAGATTAAAGTCAAAATTCTGA
>NW_015150953.1:21996-24000 GCF_000732505.1 Cyprinodon variegatus
CGAAAAAAAAAATAACAACCCATTAACTTTTTTTTTTTTTTTTTCCCCTGGCCCCAAACCCCTTCCCGAAAAAAAAAATAACAACCCATTGTTTTTTTTTTTTTTTTTACAACTGTTATATATTTAAACTTAAAAATATCGTCCAAAATTCTGAAAGTTATTTCTGATTTTGGGTTTAAAGGTTTCAGCTTCTCCATGCAATTAAGGAATTAAGATTAGAGAAAGTAGTAAATGAAGTATTATACATATAATTTGGTTATGATATGAAATTATATGTTTAATATTCATTTCACATGATTTATCACTGTTTCATATTTTTAAATTATATATATTTATATAATTGAATCCAATGATCCTATATATATATATATATATATATATATATATATATATATATATATATATATATATATATATATATATATATATATATATCATTATTAAAAATTCTGTCACTATGTTAAATCATGTTAAATGCATATTAAACATATAATTTCATATCATAGCAAAAGATTAATGAATGAAAAGTCGAAATAAGAGCTCCCAGGGCCAGACAGAAAAGTTTTAGATTTTTGGCTGGATTTGAAACATTATGTTACAAAAATTGGTAGTTTAAAAAAAATGTTTTGTGTTTTTAATGTATGTTTTTGCAAAGAAAGGTATAGAAGCTCCTATTAAAGTGCAGCAAAGTCATTTTACAATATCTCTGCTAAATTTGAAACATTTCAATACTGAAAACATAACTTTTGTTCAAAGACACATGTAGGCCAATTTCTAACACCGTTTTCTAATTGCATCAAAAGCGCCTAACAGCCCCTGGGACTGTGAAGCGAGTCGACTTTCCACAACATTAAAAGGCTAAGACAAAAAAAATTACATATTCCAGTTAATTAATTTCTTATATAAGCAAACAGCATTAACATAAATCAAAATAGTGAAATTCTGAGTTATTCCTTAGATGCCTACTGTGGCTAATTAGCCTCATACCTAAAAGTACCCTGATTATATTTGCAATGTTGATAAAATAACCTTTATTTACTATAAAATCTGATTGACAGCAAAAAAAAAAATGTTGAACAACCGTTAATGGATTCAGGGCATTAAAGGGTCAACATGTAAAATGTTGTAAATAAATAATCATTTGCAAAACTATGCATTAGGTTGTGGTTGTACAGCTGGAGCGTGGCTAAAACGTGACTTTGAGGACGACTCAGATGATAAAATGATGAAGCACATCATCTTTGGCCCACTGATCTGATTAGGACCATGTTATAGGCAGACTGTTTACACAGCAGGTCTAAAGCCTTATCTGACACACAGTGTACTCAGTCAGCCCCACCAGGTTAGAAAGCCAAAGTCCACTGAGAGGCTTTACATCCAAACTAATCAGCCAAAGTCCTGACAGTGTTTGCAGTTTACTTTAAAAAAAAGTGAAAAAGCTCACATTGGTCTGCATGCATTTTAAAAGATTTGATTGTTTCTTATATGGACCATTATATAACTGCTATGTAATGACTAAGTCACACTTTTGAACTGTAGATTTTGAGCCTTAAGCTTCTCAATTTTGATTAATCTCTATGTATACACCATCTGAAATTAAGTGTTCCTCTGAAAGTAAATTTCACTAAATTAAAAGCTGTATATAATAATGTTAAACTGATTTTAAAAAGTATCTAATTATTTTAAACTGAACAACTTTTAAAATGTTTTTTATGGTACTGGAAATCCAGTTTGACTTATTTCCCTTTCAGTTCTAGACTTTAATTTCAGATTTTTTGAGCCATACATCTGGGTCCTTGAGAAAGACCAGAATAATGAAACAAATCATATCAAAATGGCGTCAGGTGTAGGAGTTTGCCCTGAAATCGAAGGGGTTGACGGTTCAAGCCCTTGAAAAAGCGCTATATAAGAACAGGCCATTTACCAAAAGAAGCAAAAATCTCAGGTTTATATTGGATTAAGTAGAATCAGGTAAATAGATGTTACCAGCTATGTTTACACGCG
>NW_015150953.1:26351-27208 GCF_000732505.1 Cyprinodon variegatus
CCGGTGGGTCCGTAGGGTTCAAGGGGTTAACATCTTCTTTTGTACATTTTCCCTTGAGGTTTTTTTCCATTTGCCTTTCATTCTCAATTTCCCATCTTAGTGGCGGTAATGGATTAAGCTTTCTCTCCTGTTCTCAGCCCCATGGCGATGTCTCCTTTTATTTGTCCCAGTGTTATATATGTGAACTCTCCAGCCTTGCTAAACAGATTTTCTAGACTGACTCTCTTTCCCTTCACCCACCTAGCAGGCCCCCCCATGCCTTGGAGGAAAAATGGATTGAATGTCCTGACTACAGCAGGGAGAGGACAGACGAGTGCTTCTTTAACGAGACACATACCACCGTTTGGACGTCTTACACGGTGCAGCTGCGCTCCAGGGACCAAGCTGTCCTGTATGATGAGATCTCCTTCTCTGTCACCGACATCGGTGCGTTAACAGCCACAGAAACATGTCACGAACATCCCGCTCCTCTACTCCATTTTTTTTTCTATTGAAAGGAGGAACTGCACACTTTGTTTTTCATTCCATCAGAGTTAGATCTTAAACCTGTTAGAGGGGCGAAGAATCAGAGGCTACGTTCACAATGCAGGCCTTAATGATCAGCTCAGATTTTTTTGTGAAATCCGTTTTTTTTTTTTTTGCGTTGTCGTTCACATTTTCAAATATATGCGACTTGTATGTGATCTCCTGTGTGAACTGCATTCATACAACGCGAGTGCGCATGCGCAGTAGAGGACGCAATGACATCACAAACCAGCATGTTTAACGTGGTAAACATCGATGGTAGTGCCGTAGTAGCCTCGTGAGACCATCCTGATCTCGCGAGCTTTCAAGGTTTCACTCGCAAATCAGTCTGG
>NW_015150953.1:28542-29660 GCF_000732505.1 Cyprinodon variegatus
ATATAAATGTTCTCTTTTGTCAAAAAAGTTAGAAAATTTCTATTCTCAAAAATATCCTGTCTTAAAATCTGTGTTGTTGTTTTTTTTGTTATTTCAGGCAGGCCAGTTAGTTATTTGTCAGCTTGTACACCTAAATTAGGCCAATCATATATCAACAATCATCCATGAATTTTTTTTTTTTAATGCCCAAGCATTTTGCATAAGTTAGGCTGTTGTTGGACATAAGTTCTGGACTCATTATGAATACTCTATGCATACGCCCAAAATTGAAAAAAAAAAAAAAAAACATAGAAAGTTCAGCTTATGCTAGTGTTTCAGAAGATTCTGGGACGTCGGGCGTATGCTGGCTAAATCGGCAAGGTGTGACAGGCCCTAAGCAATTTTTCCTTTTGTGTCCATCACTGTGAGAGGTGAAAAGTAACCAATCACAGACAGCTTATTTTCTCAGGTTGGTTCCACCCTGAAAATTACAAAAGTTGACATGAGCGCCCAGAAAAGGTCCATACACTGTAAAAACGATCTAGAAATAAGTAAAAATGTCTTAAATTAAGTGTATTTACCCTTAATTTGAGTAGGTAAATGAGTTGATTTACCAATGGAATGAGTATTTTTACTCCTAAAATAAGATATTTAGATAAAGTGCACTTGAAATTAGACAATACAATTGTTTTTTCTTATATTAAATGTAAATTGTCTTGATCTATTGGCAAAGTGTCTCACTTACCTCCTAAATTCAAGAAAAATGCACTTATTTTAAGAAAGAAAGGACTTATTGAGATTTCATTTTTTTTGCAGTGTAGGCGAGTAGGAGAGAATCTATGGGAGCATAAAAAGCAACAGAGCAGTAAAAAAGCCGGGACTCATGCTTATGGTATATTTAGGGCTTCATAAGAGTAGCTTACCTGCGTGTGTTTTAAATAAAACTGCTTATATGAGTATTTATTAGCCCCTACAAACAATTCTGACTTTATATATTTCCATTTGGACGAATGGAACAAGACAATTTCCATTTAAAATAAGAAAACACAAATGCATTGTCTTATTTCAAGTGCATTTTATCTAATTATCTTATTTTAAGAGTAAAAATACTTATTCCATTGGCAAACCATCTCATACAC
>NW_015150953.1:30702-39357 GCF_000732505.1 Cyprinodon variegatus
GCGCTAGCAACGAGCATGCCTTTCACTGGGGGCGTGTAGCAGTTCTCGCCGTAAAGCAAGACCGACTCTCACTATGCACTTCTGAGCCTGTGGGTGCGGGCCGAGGGCTCCTGCAATTGCAAGTACGGTATTTCCCCTACAGACCACCAGGGCGGCCGAGAAAACCTTTGTTCAACCTGAAATGACTCATTTAATCATCCAAAACGTTATGGTACACATTAATTAACTGAAAAATGTTGCATAGTATGGCTTTAAATGTAAATTGTTCTGTTCCATTGGCAAAGTTTCTCACTTTCCTCCTCAATTTAGGACAAAATGCACTTATTTAAAAGAAAAAATTACTAATTTAGATGTCAATTTTTGCAGTGTACCTACTCAAAGGTGTACGTTCACTCACAATTTTTACTTATTTCTAGATTGTTTTTCCAGTGCATGATTCCTCACTGCAAAAACAATCCAGAAAATAAATAAATATCTCTTAAATTTAGTGGATTTACCCTTAATTTGAGTAGGTAAATAAGATGATTTGCCAATAGAATGAGTATTTAAATCTTAGAATAAGATAATAAGTTAATATGCCATTGGCAAAGTGGCAAAGTGTCTCAATTCAATAGAAAATGCACTTATTTTAAGGGAAAATTACTTATTTATTACTAAAAAAATCTTGCACCAATTTATTGCCCTTAAAAAGATTATTTCTTTGGTCTTAATCTGAGTTTTGGGGTCTTTGCTCTGCAGTGCAACCAGACCCTCCTGTGGGGCTGAACTGGACGCTGATGAACGTGAGCCTGACCAGCACCCACTTTGACATAATGGTGAGCTGGAAGCCTCCAGAGTCCGCCGACGTGGAGACGGGATGGATGGCGCTGCAGTATGAGGTCCAGCACCGCCAGGTCGGCTCTGAGCACTGGGAAGTGGTGGGTGTCTGCGTGAAATGCTCCCGTTGTGCTCAGGTGGAGAAACTCAGAATCCTTCAGCTCTGATTTGGTCTCTGCCTCTCAGACCGAAATGGTGAGAAGCACGCATCGCTCCCTGTTTGGGCTACAAACCAACATCAACCATGAGGTCCGGGTTCGCTGCAAATCCTTTGGAGGGAATTACTTTGGAGACTTCAGCGACTCTGTGTTTGTCAACATCCAGTCTAAAGGTAAACCCACAATGGAAAAAAACTAGATAAGTAATTTTTTTCTTAAAATTTGTGCATTTGTTCTTGGATTGAGGAGGTAAAAGAGACATTTTGCGAATGGAACAAGACAATTTACATTTAAAATAAGAAAACACAATTGCATTGTCTTATTTTGAGTGCATTTTATCTAATTATCTTATTTTAAGAGTAAAAATACTCATTCCATTGGCAAACTATCTCACTTACCTGCTCAAATTAGGGGAAATACACTTAATTTAAGAAAATTATGCTTATTTCTAGATCGTTTTTCCAGTGCATGATTCCTCACTGCAAAAACGATCCAGAAAATAAGTAAATATCTCTAAAATTTAGTGGATTTACCCTTAATTTGAGTAGGTAAATAAGATGATTTGCCAATAGAATGAGTATTTTAATCTTAAAATAAGATAATTAGATAACATGCACTCAAAATAAGACAAAGTAATTGATTTTTGTTATTTTAAATGTAAATTGGTTTGTTCCATTGGCAAAGTGGCAAAGTGTCTCAATTCAATAGAAAATGCACTTATTTTAAGGGGAAATTACTTATTTAGATTTTAATTTTTTGCCATACTGAAAGCCTTAATAACATCATGACTTAATCAGACTTCAGAACGTTAACTTTTTTAAAATAAATTCATTTCTGTTTGTTGTTTTCTGTCAACCAGCTTCCAGATTCCCAGTTATGGCTTTACTGATCTTCGGAGCTTTGTCTCTAGTAGCCATCCTGCTGCTGGTCGTCATTTCACACCAAGAAAAGTTAGTATATCAGAATCAGAAAATGTGTGTTGCACCGGGTAGGATTGATCCACTGACTGGTAATTTGTGAAGTGCAGCTTCATACCCTCAGCTTGACATTAAGCCTTTTTGTTTTGCTGCTTTCCCTCCAGGTTGATGTTTATCCTGCTGCCTCCTGTTCCTGGACCTAAGATACAAGGAATTGACCCATATCTACTGAAGGCGAGTTTCCACATGCCATGATGAAGCGTTTTGTTTATGAAAGAGCAGCGATTTTCCTCCTGGAAAAATGCAGGAATCACCATGGTAATCAGTGGCTGTGTTAAATGAAGCCAACCTACTATGGTAGATTTTCCCACGGTCTGTGCTTTAGATCGCTGTTCAGCTCTCCTGGTTTACAGAATTCTGTCATGAACCAAGGACAGATGGACCCAGTATTCAAGGAGAGACAGTCAGTAGGAAAGTTCAAAAGGTTTATTTAAATAAAACAAAAACTAAAGTGGAGCTGTGGCTCCCGGACACAGAGTCTGACTGGGACCAGAAGCATGACCAGGCGGTCACGCACAGGAGCAGACAGGATCAGGTGCAGACGAGCAGACTCAGTGGAAGAGGGTAGCCGAGACAGGACGTGGAACCGGAACTTGAAGCAGGACTTTAAACTGGTCTCCTCCCTGGAGCCAGGCTTACTGGATAAAAACTGAACCTCCCCGCGTACAGAGCCAAAAACCCAGAGGACTCAGCAGGGGAGGAACTGTGGACGATTAGGAGACGAGACAAACACTAAAACCCTCTTTCCACTGGCTGCTAGGATCCTGGACATGAACCATGAACTAAAACTGAACAGACAGACTAACAGAAAGACAAGCAATGATCTGGCCTTGAATGCTCAGGCTGATCTGAATATAAACCAAAGGAAACAGGTGAGAGGAATAAATTATAATTAAGGCAGGGAGGGAAAACGGCAGGTGAGAGGAATGACTAATTAAGGTGCAGCAAACAGGCCAGATCATGACAAATTCTGCTTTTTGCTGGAAGCCCATCCTCTGATTCTCATCCGAAATTCTGTGAACGGTTTGTTGGGAACCTCTTGTTGTCCCATCAGTTTCTAAATAACCTTGAAGACAGAAAGCTGCTCTTTGACAAAACGTTCTGAAGGCGGGAGAAGTTTGATTGGAAGCTTTTATTTGGAACTTAAAGGTAGTGTGGAGGATTTTTTAAAAGACCCGCCCTCTGCACTTTAAAAAAAAAATGCACGTGCAAGAGCAAGTGCTCATTTCTCCTCGTGCACGTCCCGTTTAAAATGTGCTGTTCTCATAGCTCATACAAACTGACTGTGTCCAAATACAGCAGGGACTATATAGTGGATTTTATAGCAAACTCAGTTAACTGACCGTTCGGAGAGATGATCACTGCTCTTTGCCCCGTTGGTCACGTAATTCCTCCTCCACTGCGCGGTGCCTGTACCGTCTTTGTTATTAGTCGCCGCTGTCAAGTGGCAACGGTGGGTCGCTGTGACAGCAAATCCCACAGTGCTTTGCGAGGAGAACTCCCCGCACTGGAAAAACTATCTAAAAATGAGCAAAATGTCTTAAATGAAGTGTATTTATTCTTAATTTGAGTAGATAAATGAGATGATTTGCCAATGGAATGAGTATTTTTACTCTTAAAATTAGATATTTGGATAAAATGCACTTGAAATAAGACAAAGCAATTGTGTTTTCTTATTCTAAATGTAAATTGTCTTGTTCCATTGGCAACGTGTCTCACTTACCTCCTCAATTCAAGAACAAATGCACAAATTTTAAGAAAAATTTACTTGTCTAGATTTCGATTTTTTTCCAGTGTGCGTAAAACATTCCGGGATATACACTGCAAAAAAGGAAAATCTATACAAGTTTAATACACTGCAAAAAATCTAAATCTAGACTAGTCAGTTTTTTCTTAAAATAAGTGCATTTGTTCTTGCATTGAGGATGTAAAAGAGACATTCTGCCAATGGAATAAGACAATTTACACTTAAAATAAGAAAACACAATTATATTGTCTTATTTCAAGTGCATATTATCTAATTATCTTATTTTAGGAGTAAAAATACTCATTCCATTGGCAAGCTATCTCATTTACCTTTTCAAATTAAGGGTAAAGACACTTAATTTAGGAAAGTTTTACTTATTTCTAGATTGTTTTTGCAGTGTAAACTTGAATTAAGCATTTTGGTCTTATTACACTTGTTTTTCAATGTGTTTTCTTAGTAAGACTGAATATTGTTAAGATTATTTGACTTGTTTTAAGAAAATTAATTTTTTTTCATCCTAACTAGATAATACAACTAATTCTGAGCAGCTTTTTTCTTGAAATATCACACATTGCGGACTGAGTCGCGTTAACATTTAGACTGTGAGTACATTTTTACTTGTTTCAAGACAATAAGACAATCCATATTAACCTGTTTTAAGAACTGACCCCATCTCATTAGGATATTCCAGCTAATCAAATCTGATTGCATTAATTCTAGCTAAGAAAAACAGACTAGTTTTAAGCCTTTAAATGAACTGGTATCAAGTACATTTGCCTTGTTTTTAAGCCTGTTGTACAGGACATTTAATTCTAAGCAATAATGACTAATAAATGAAAGAGAAAAAATCTTAACGAGTAAAAGAAAAAATTGATTTTTATACTTGATTTAAGTTTTTTTGGATGCTTACTTCTCGGATATTATGTTCTTGTTTTAAGAAATCTTACCAAGTCTCATTTGCTTGCTGCACTGGCAGATTATTTTGCTAAAAATAAGCAATAATTCACTTAAAACCCTATATTTTTTTCTTATTTTTTAGAAGGCATTTATTGTTGTGTCTGATGCCTCACTATTTCTATTATGACTCTGCCGTTTTTAAAGAACGGTGGTGAGAAAGGTGAGCTTCAATGACTGTCTGGAACCGTAGCTCACCACAGATATACGCCTGAAAGTGCGCATTTGCAGAAAAAGATAGCTAACG
Organism: Cyprinodon variegatus; assembly: GCF_000732505.1. Lineage (NCBI taxonomy): Eukaryota > Metazoa > Chordata > Actinopteri > Cyprinodontiformes > Cyprinodontidae > Cyprinodon > Cyprinodon variegatus. The sequence continues at coordinate 35,602 of NW_015150953.1, forward strand.
GGACAAGCACGCAGGACCGCCTTAGGTAAACCAATCACCAGAATGATTGACAATTAGGAGGACCATTTATGATGATCCACCCAGAAATAAAAGATCGTCCTCTATACCTTTAAACAGCTGCAAACTGATCTAATGAATAATTAAATAAAATTTTGGCTCCAGGTTGTTTTTTTCTTTTTGATCCAAGCAACAGTTTCAGATTAGGGATAAAGGCATTTAGAAGTGGGATTAAGGCAGGTTTTTGTGAAAACAACCCACCTTCAGATTCTAACCTTTTAGATTCCTATTTCTAACATGTCCTTTGTTATTATCATGTGTTGTTTTGTCTCATAAAGTCCCTTTAAAAAAAGTTAGGATTCGCCCTTTTCCCCCTTTTCCCATAATCCTTTGGTCTCTGATTTGAGGTCATAGGTAGAGAGCACAGTTTGAACTGCATCTCTGCTGGAAACACAGGAACCAGAATGTGTCTGGGACTCGGTTCTGAGAGGTGGAGCGGATGGCGTGGAGGTCTGAGCTGTGTCTCCTTTGTGTTTCAGAAAGGGAAACTTCGAGAGCTCACATCCATCCTCAGCGGTCCCCCAGACCTGAGGCCGGAGCTCTACAACAGCGACCCCTGGGTGGAGTTCATCGACCTGGACATCGAGGATCACAGCAACAAAGTCATGGACGTGGACACGGTGCGTCTCATGGACCTGTCCCTTTCCTCGCACTGCTCTCCGCTCTCGGTCGGCTTCAGAGACGATGACTCGGGCCGCAGCAGCTGCTGCGAACCAGACCTTCTCAGCGAGTCAAACATGTCACCTGTCCATCCTCTCACCCCGAAGCCGTCCCAGACGAGCGCCGGTGAGCAGAGCTCTGGGTTTGTGGAGCCAGAGCCCAAAGAAGCGGCGTATACGCAGGTCGGCGAGGTCAGGTCCTCTGGGAATGTGCTGCTGTCACCTGAGCAGCTCACAGTGGAGGACAAAAATCCCAGCAAGGAGAGCGGCGCGGTGGATGAGAGCAAAAAGAAGCAAGATGACCCAGAGGAGGTTAGCTCAGGTCAGAGAGGCTGCACCTCTCAGAGTCCTGCTGCTAAAACGGGCCTTTCTGATCCCCCCGAGTCCAGCACATCCCAGCTGTCCTCTGCTCCGGTCTACACCGTAGTGGAAGGTGTCGACAGGCAGAACAGCCTCCTACTGACACCAAATCCAACACCAAACCCCAACCCCACCTTCCCGAAGATCACACCGACGCCGGATGGCTACCTGCCTCCCGATCTGCTGGGAAGCATCACGCCCTAAATCAGCAGAGGATAGAGTTACCCAGCAGCCTTTCCTCTGAAGGGAAGGACAGTTCCAGGAGGTTGACTGCTCAGGGGCCCTGGCTGCATTTCAGCTGGACTAAAATAGCTTCAGGGGGTGAAAGGTCATTTTTTTCAACCCGTTTGCTCCTCACGTTATCAGGTCTTCATCTCTGAGGAGGCGAGTAAGAACACGGAGCAGAGAACCGGCCTGAAAAATGAAAGAGTTCAGAGAAAAACAAATCAGACTAGCATAAATGAAACCTCTGCTAAAGCCGCATGTGTCAGTTCATGTTAGGGCATCAGTGAAGGCACGCGGAGGCGGATGACTCACCCGGCGCACACGGAGAAACCCTGGTTCTGCAGACTTAAAAGGGAACAAAAAAAAAAAAAAACTCAAGGACAATTTTCTATGCTTCAAAGAGAAATGTTCAACTGATGAAATGATGAAGATGCACTTCTCCTGGATTATAAGGACCTGAGTGGGAAAACGGCCGCACCCTTCTACAGTTAATCTACAGGGAATGATATGACTGTCAGGACAGAAACAATGCAGCAATAGAAGTTAGTTCTCCCTCTTTCGGTTCCAGGGTTTTATTTATTAGTTCATAACAAAACTTATTAGTTTTCACAGAGTTTAAAAGAACCAAATCTATCCTAAAACAAAAAATCAGACACTTTAACAAGCTTTTTTTTTAAAACAGTAGGCATAACTGCTCGCTACCCATTGCAGCTGAACCTTGGGGGCATCCTTAACAGGTTTCCTTTCACCTCTATAATAATAATAATAAAATTGAACTTTATTGATCTCACATTGGAGAAACTTACCTCTGCATTTAACCCATCTCCTTGGGGAGCAGTTGGTTACCATCGTGTGGCGCCCGGGGAGCAATCGGGGGTTAAGGGTTTTTGCTCAGAGTGGGAATCTGTGGGAGGTGGGCTCGAACCCAGAACCTCAGGATTCCAAGCTATATGCCCTAACCACTATCATGTCCTGTCCTCTGAGAGAGACGGTCATCACTGTGCTTTGGGCACCATGAAGCTAAAGCTAATGTCTAATTTGTGGGATTAGAAGCTATTTGGGGGCTTGTCCGGGATCCTCTTAGGATCCCTTTTTCCAGATTTAAGGGGGACATTTTGAGTTGGCTGTATCCAGGAACCATGTCAGTTCCATTCAGTCTGGAGCGCTTTTTAGCCGACCCTTCTCTTGAGCTTATAGATAGCTGCCGCAAGTGTGAATTGCTGCAAATTGTGGAGCATTTTAAGTTGCAGGTCCCAAAACAGGTCCTTAAAGGGGACCTAAAGGCTCTTATAGTGGATAGGTTGGTGGGGATTGGTGTGATTAAAGGGCCTGATCACCCTGAGGCTGCTGCAGTGGATTTCATTTTGTCCTCTCAGTTTTAAAAGACGTGAATGAAAAACTCTATAAATGATCACTGCAAGAAGCACAAAACAAAGTGATAACATAAGTAAGTCATTGTTAATAAGAAAAAAAACATTTAGTTAGTAAGTTCTTTCATTAGTTCTGGACAACAGAATATTTCAAGGTAGGATCATAATCCTGATGATCCTACTGCACACCTTATCAGGTGTCCTTTTTCCCGTGATAAACATGTTTAAACTGCTTATTTTCTCCATTATTCAGAGTAAATAAAACCAAACCCACCCCCTACATCACATCCACCACTGAAAAAACAGGGCAGCTCCTCCAGAGGCGTCTGGACATACTTTGCTCTTATGTAATCAAGCATTCAGGTTAAGGTCAAAAGTTTTCAATGGCTACTCCTTGGATGTTTTCCACCTGGGAATAATCTGATTTTCTTTAAAATTACCTTTAAATAGTAGTTAGGGGTGATGGCTGCAACAGTAGCATCTCTGTGGTGATTGCTGACATCATTTAAAACTGGTACAGTGAGTTTAGTTGACACCAGTGGCGGCTAGTGGAGTTTCTCCAGGGGGGGCTATAAATTAAAAACAGACGTATAGCAAAAACAATCAATGTATACTAAGTTACCACACCAGTATATTTATATGAATGCCAACAACAAAAAAACATTATAAAAACACTTAAATAACACATAATTTCACGTACAGGCTTACTTTTTGTACATAAATCTTGCCCATTTGAGGCTTTATGAAGTCAAATCTGTGTTTTGCATGGTCCAATATTTTGTCACAAACTAAAAAAAATATGTAACAGTTTAATAATGGAGAAGCTATTAGTCAGCTTTATATTTTTAATATATAAAAACAAATTTTCGAGAATTTCTGAGAAGCAACTATGCAAATGAAAAAACATCCTAAAAAAATGCTCTACATCATATTATTTTCCATGTTAATTCCAGATTGTTTGTTCTTATTTGCCTTTTCTAAAAAGTGCTTTAAATCAATCCTAGCTGTTTTTATCTAGCCTCGTGAGACCATCCTGATCTCGCGAGCTTTCAAGATTTCACTCGCTAATCAGTCTGGAGACTCTC
>NW_015150953.1:39410-40836 GCF_000732505.1 Cyprinodon variegatus
GAAGGTTTCCAGATGGATATGCGGAGCAAATCCATCTGGCGGAGTCAGGTTAGTGCCGTAGGGCATCTAGCGATCTTTTCCAACCTTAAAAACTCAATCTTTTAAAGCTACAGTGTGTAATAATTACAGGGATATACAGTCAGAAATGTAATATAGATAACTATGTTATTTATCATCATCTACGAGCTCAGCCTCTTAACCTTAATATTTCGTATTCGTAGGGAAATCATATTTAAATGTAAAAATCATTCTGGCTAAAAAATCTATATTGTGGAGCAAATCCATCTGGCGGAGTCAGGTTAGTGCCGTAGCGCATCTAGCGATCTTTTCCCACCTTAAAAACTCAATCTTTTAAAGCTACAGTGTGTAATAATTACAGGGATATACAGTCAGAAATGTAATATAGATAACTATGTTATTTATCATCATCTACGAGCTCAGCCTCTTAACCTTAATATTTCGTATTCGTAGGGAAATCATATTTAAATCTAAAAATCATTCTGGCTAAAAAAATCTATATTGTGGAGCAAATCCATCTGGTGGAGTCAGGTTAGTTTTTATCCATCCTGGGTCAGATCCTGACGTTTGAAAAAAGAGGCAAGGAAAGCAGAATAAAGCCTCAGCCTCGCTACAAGCAGTTAGCCAAGCCAATCACCCACAAAACATCTGCGCTGTGGCAGAGAGTGGTGAGCAAATACACTTCCTGTCACCTTGGAGCGCAGCTCTCCTATACCTTTGTATTGCAGAGCAGCTTCTGCGCATGTACGACTTTTAACGAGATGGACAAACATTTTTGCGCCCTAGGGCGAAAATACGTCACCAATCTGACGAAAAATGAAATGACACTTTAATTGTCATTTAAGATGAAATTTTTTATCTTGCACATTTAAAAAATAAATATTAATATATTTCGTAATATTTTACATTTTAATTATAAAACTAAATGTCTTAGCGCCCTCTATTGATCAGCCGCCACTGCTTTAAACTTAAAAAAATACAGACCCTAAAAAGGAAAACCCTTGAACTGAAAGATGTGGCAGATGGAAGTCAAATATGCTGCGTTTTAAAACGGAGAGATAAAAGGAAAACTGCATTTTATATGGTTTTTAATACTGGAGACACTGTCAGATATTAATAAGATGAGATTTTTTTATGTCCTTCAGGCTCATATAATTGATTCAGGGAAGCCCTTTAATGGCTTTAAAGTGATCCGCAATTAGCTGTAACAACAAACTAGGGTTACTTAGGGTGTAAATGAAATAAAGTAAAAATACTGTAAACTGTTTAGTTTCAATACAGTATCATGGCCCAGACGTTGCTGTGTTGTTTTACAATGCAATGCATTCTGGGTAAATGTTGCATGCTAGGTCCAGTAGCGCTAGCTCTGTTCAGTCAAAACTACGATGAGCGACAATAAACCTTTTCA
>NW_015150953.1:42858-44209 GCF_000732505.1 Cyprinodon variegatus
CTTTCAGAAGTTTGAATTCTGAATATGATCAGACTTTTCCTTTAATGAAGATGAGGAGGACGAAGCGGAGAAGGAGGGGAAGGGTTGGTAATGTTAGGCTTCCTGTTTTCACTCTGTGGGTTTTAGTCCAGCAGGATTTAACCGATTAAACAACCCAGCATGCATTGTGACCTCCATGGGTAAACGATAAATTATATAGGCATTAAAAACTGCATTTTTAAGTTAATTTGAAAATGAAAAAAATATTTCTCCAGCTGACTGTGTTATGTGATTGAATTGTCTCCTTAAAGGGCGTTATGATGACTTGTGAGTTAGCGCTATATTAAATTTAATTAAACTAGTTGTGGATCCCTTTAAACTGCAGGTTTGAAGTTTTAGAAGGACTCTAGATGTCAAAGTTAATAAAAAACAACATTTGAACATGTTATCAAGATGTTTTTATAAATGGCTGCCTGTTTTATATCGTGACATAACTCAGCCGTTGGGTCATTTACAGCCTTTTCTTCTTTTCTTCTTTCAGTGTTAAAACAGTATTGACTGTTGTTTTGCTTTATCTATAATTATTACTTTTTAAAACAATATTTGAAACTAATAAAAAAGGTTTATGTTTTACTTTTTAATGTGTGTATTGTTTCCAGCTTTGTTTTAATATTTTTTTTCATGTTTTAGGTCAATTCTAATATTCAAATATGCTCTCACTCTTACATAGTTATATAATATTGATGTTTACCATGTTTTTTTTGTTTCGTTTTGTTTTTTTGTATAAAACCATAAAGAAAAACCAAATAAATCTCAGATTTCTTTAATAAACGAACAACTGGTCTTCCAATGCCAATTTTAGTTAAATCTTTTATTTTCTGAAGTTGGAAAATAATTTTTAATAAGGGAAGAAAATTTGTATTTTAAATTTTTCCGCATTTATTGAATAAAGAAAAGTCCAAAAACCCATACTGCATCAAATAAACTACAATCTCACATAAATCACACTTTTTTTTTCATTACGTAACAGAGTTTGCCCTGTGACGGACTGGCGACCTGTCCAGGGTCGCCCTTAGGGCCGGATTTATCAAGATCCAATTTTGCGTGCAGTAATTTGCGCTCGCAAACTGGAATTTTGCGCAAGGGGCTGAACCATGGTTTGCGGGTTATTTAACAAGAGCGATTGCGTAACTGGTGGCAGGTGCAAAACTGTTGGAGACGCCCTATTTAAATGATGGTTTTGCGCGTTTTGTGGTTTGCGGCAAAGTAGTTTGTAGTTTGTGCAAACTAGTGCATTAAGAAATTTAAATCTTACAGTGACACCCCCGCCCAATCCCAAAGTAAAAAATATATATATATATATATATATATA
>NW_015150953.1:46090-48995 GCF_000732505.1 Cyprinodon variegatus
AACAAGACAAGTACACATAACAAATTATCAACATTAAAAATAGGAATTAGCAATTTATACTTTATCATTTGTACTTGGGAATGTCAGTTTGTTTATGTGTTTGTTAATTTGTGTGCTCAGATATTTTTATTTCTCCTTTTAAATTTGTTATATGTCCTTGTAACCTTTTGATTTCTAATTGTAAATTTCTTAACTTGTGATTGGTACTGCCTCAGTGCAGAATTTTTATTCCCAACTTGAATTAATAATTTCTTAACTTGTATTCTAACAGATGAACATCTGATGTCACATGTGTATATATGAGTTGACAGGGGAAAAAAAATACATTATCCTAAATGTATTTATTACTGACTTTCATTAAAAAATTTAGACCTTTTTAGGGTATTTGTCTTTTATAACAAATGTCTTACCCCATACTAGGATCTCATAATTATGACTTTGACAGTCAGAATTAGGACTTTATATCTAATAATTATGACATACCATTTGTTCTTTCTTACTTTCCAGTGGTGCAAATGTATGGGGTGCTGTTTGCAAAGTTAAGCAGTAAAAATTAGGAGCAATATTTATGGTTATTTAGCATATTTAAGAGAATAAGAGGTCATCTTCTTACTATGTCATTCATTCATTTATAAAAATCTTACTTTGTTAAATAAATATTTAATTAGCAAGCTAAATATTTTGTTTGGAGGAAAATATTTATTTTAAAAACTAAATGTTGAATTTGCAAACAAAATATTTATTTAATAAAATAAGTTTTTTATTGAATGGGATAGTGAAAAAATGACTTGGAAAAAAATAACCCCTTATTTTTCTGTTAAAACAGCTCAATAACCATAAGTATAGCTCCTAATTTATGACTGTTTAACTTTACAAACGGCACCCCATAAAAATGGGCTTCCATAAAAAAAATAATATGGTTGATATAACTCAAATTTTATTATCTTAATTATGATGTATATGTGTGTAAACTGATGTTCTTCCCATCATGTCTTTATTTAAATTTTAGAAGCTAGTCTTCAGGCTACGGAAGAGGATTAGGGCCACTGAAGAAATAAAAAAAGTTAACTGATTTTTAAATATTATTTCAGTTTATTATAGGAAGAAAGGTCAGAATTCTGACTTTAATATCAGAATTCTGAATTTATTCTCAAAATTATAACTTTAATCTCAGAATTCTGACTTTAATCTCAGAATTCTGACTTTTTTTCTCAGAATTCTGACTTTTTTTCTCAGAATTCTGACTTTAATCTCAGAATTCTGACTTTTTTTCTCAGAATTCTGACTTTAATCTCAGAATTCTGAATTTATTCTCAAAATTCTAACTTTAATTTCAGAATTCTGACTTTTTTTTCTCAGAATTCTGACTTTAATTTCAGAATTCTGAATTTATTCTCAAAATTATAACTTTAATCTCAGAATTCTGAATTTATCCTCAAAATTCTAACTTTAATCTCAGAATTATGACTTTTTTTTCTCAGAATTCTGACTTTATTCTCAGAATTCTGAATTTATTCTCAAAATTATAACTTTAATCTCAGAATTCTGTAATTTATTCTCTGAATTCTGCCTCTAATCTTAGAATTCTTAATTTTTCCTCAGAATTCCCAAGCACTCTCATATTATACTGAAATAAAATTTAAAAATCATTTAACTTTTTTTTTATTTTTCCAGTGGCCCTAATCCTCTTCCATACCAGGCAACGGAAGCACGCTCGTAAAAAAATAGCAAAATGGCGGCGGCTCGGAGTTAGCTGTTAGCTAGGCATCAGTGACAGTTATAGAAACCATACAACTGGATAACTTTGATATTTATTTGATCATTTTTTATATTTAACGTGATGACGAAGTTAAACTGTTTTAACCTGGATGGATTCATGGCGGAATTTGGCCGACTGGAACAGGTAAATTAATGTTAGCTAGCTGCTATGGGGCTAGCCTTCCCGCCCGTTGGTGAGGACATTAAAAAAAATACCGTTCTCAGTTAAAACTTTTTATTTATTGAATATTATTGAGTAACATGTTATATAAGTAAATTTATAAGAAAGAGATATATTCACATTTCGCTTAGATGCATTTGCGTCATATCTTGCTGTTCATTTCTTGTTTTAGTTCATATTGCCTTCTTTGATTAGACTTTCTGTTGTTAGCTTTAGTTTAAAGGCCATATTTATCAGAATGAATGAACTTGAACTAAATAACAAGTCGTTTGATTAACATATTATAAGATCTATATATTTATGTGGATAAAAATCAATAAAATTTATGCTTTATGCTGGTTGAGGTCCAGCTTCATGGTTTCTGAACATATTGTCTAAGTTTGGAATTTAAGATCAACATTTACCAGATAGGAATAACTTGGGGAAAAGGAGGTCAATTTATGCTTTCTGAATTTGATGTTCTGCATTCATGTTAGCTGTTCATTTATCTGTTTTTTCATTTGTCTCTCTGTTGTCCATCATCCATTCATTTACTGATCATCCATCCACCCACTGCTTTACAGTTAGGTTTTTTCAACCCTGACCTCAATAAAAAAATATCTATAAAAGGTTTATTATGATCTACCACGGTGAAAGTTCACATTGTCCCAGATTACCTGCTCATCACCTCTCTCTTCACGTCTCAGTAATGCTTTCTGTAGTGCATACTAGGGCTGCAACTAACGATTATTTTAAAAATCGATGAATCGGCCAATTATTTTTTCAATTAATCGATGAATCGGGCAAAAAATATTTTTTATATTAACCTCTTTATTCCAAAATAAACATTTTAGACAGAACAAACAAGCACACAAGTACAGGTTGCTCATTAACTGTACTGGTGCAATATGAAAAATAAATGTTTGTGTTAAAACTACGCAAACTTACATGAGAAATGTAGCTGTACATCCACATCTAGTGAAAACT
>NW_015150953.1:50320-53552 GCF_000732505.1 Cyprinodon variegatus
CCGATAGGGGGGCGAATATATCGTGCATCCCTATAATCCATATAATTGAGCAAATGAAAAAGCAATTTTAGTTATTAAATATGAGTAAATACTTCTCTACTCTAAATAATTTTCTTTAGCTGGTATGGTCATCTTATGTTTTAAATAAGGCAGCCATGTTGAATTTGAAATGTATTTTTTTAACATTGATCTTCCACAGTTAAATCAAACAACATTTTTCCTCCTGGGAATCAAGTTAAAACACCATATGGTGATATGATTTTATACGTCATATGATAATTATGAAATTTTTTCCAGACCAAGGACCCCCAAACTGATGGCGAGATGGAGCGGGGACCCCTAATTATGCATAATGATTGAAATTGTGTTATATCAAACTAGTCCTATAGTCACTCTATTAAAGATGGAGTAATGAAACGAAAGTAATTTCTCCCTGCGATTATTAAAGTATTTCTGATTCTGATTCCTGGTTGATGGGACAGGTGTTGTGAATGAAACGGTTCCCAGCTTGAAAGAGCTCCTGTGTGTCGCTGAATGTGTGCATTGATGACTGAAAGACATCTTCTGCCTCCATTTATCTGTTTACTACAGTGTGATGAATTCATGTTAATGTGGATTTAAAGACTTTTCAATTAGTGGAAAAAATTGCAGGGGGGAATATAAAAAAAAAAGACTAATCAACCAAAAGTTTCACAACCCCCATGCAGTACCTCCGTGGACCCCCTAGGGGTCGCGGCCCCTCTGTCTAAAACCTCTGCTTTAGGGCCTTGCTTGTTATAAATACCAAGAAAAAGCTTTGAAATCCATTTAGTTTGCTTTTATGACAGGAATCTCTAATCAGTGTTGATGAAATGACTCCGGTTATAACAGGTTTAAGTACTGCTGTAAAGAAAGGACCTAACCTGATCTTAGATTTTACAATTGCAGAGAACATTGGTATTACCTGTGGGTGTGTATGCAAATAAACTGAAGGCTTACAACTGCATTTATGATAGGATGCATGTTAAGATTCCTGTTAATCTAATCATGATTAGATGTTGAATTAAAGCTGAGGGAGAATTGTTTAGCTTGTTAAAGATTGACGAAGAAGCTCTTTACCATATAAACTTCTTACTTTGGGTATTTCTCTCTTTATTTTCCCTGACAGAAAATTGCAGAGACCAGTAGTAAAAAAAGTCTGCTGGAGATCAGGCTGGAGGACTCCAACAGACTGGTGAAGTTTTATCAAAATAAGGCGGAGAGCCTAAAAGATGGTGAGCATCTCTGAACAGGTGGTTTGTGTCTCCCTCTAGTGACCTTTTTGCCACATGACGGTCAGAACTGTGCACTACTTCCATATCCAACTGGAAAAGCTGATTTTCAGGAGGAATATGTGTCATATGTAGGATATTTGAGAGTTTTATTATCGTTCTCTTACTGCATCATGTCCATTTGTCATTGGTGATTATATATAAACATATAATTATGAATCAGACAGTAATATAACTTTAAGAAACTCAACAGTCCAACTTTTAGACCTGTACTGGTTTAATAACTGTTTAAATGGGGCAGTAACATTTATTGCAAGGTTGATAATTATGATGAACATGTTGCAGAGAAGGAGAGTCTCCTCTCTACTGTGAACCAGCTGCAGCAGACCCTGCAGGAGCAGTTCGACCTCAGAGGTAAGAGGATCAGCTGCTGTTCAAGGTGGTGACCTGAAATTCAACACACCTCTAACAAGCTTAAGGCAACAAGGACAGTCAGAAGCCTTTGCTTCTTCAGGATGAACTTATTACACAGCACATAACTTCACCCTGCATCAGTGAAACTAACAGAGAAGTAACCCACAGCATAATCCTGCCACCACCTTGCTTGACTATTTGGGCTCGGTGGTTAACAGAAGGGATTTGGGTTCTAGTTCCTAGTAGGGTTGAGCTTCTATGATTTCTGGCTCACACCTGAATTTTCCGATTTTTTTGGCCCATAAGCGACTTCTATTTGATCTTTTCATGACAGTCTGAACAACACAGATCTGATTTTTTCCAATCCGACCCAGGCCACTTGGCCACGTGGTCCCGAATCCGACACAAATCAGATTTTTTCAAATGCGAACTGTCTGAACGGCCAGGTTATATTCATCCGACCCGAACGTCATTAATAGTCAACAAAGGTCACCATTCTTGGTCTTGCTATGAAGAAGCAGCAAGAAAAATAACAACCATTCATAGCAGTTGGATGTTGTAGTACATCGGGTAAAAGTGAAAAAATAAAATTGTATTTCACCTTTCCGCTTCCTGATCCTTCACGAATGGGTGCGTCATTGGATTGCCAACTTGAAGAAGGATTTGACGTCAAACTTCAGGCCAGAGAAAAAAAAAAACACGTAATATGTAGCTAACATTTGGAAAAAGAATGTTTTCAAGATGACTTATATTATATATTTTAAAAACAAAGTGGCGCGTGTATGACATCATCCGTGCATGCCCACTGGAGTCGTAACAGGAAGCCCGGGCTACAGGCGGCTACGCTCTACTCCTTCTATCCGTTCGGCTAGCTAATCTGAATCGTTCAATTCCATTTGGAGAGCGAGATCATCTGTGGTAGCAGCACTAGACATCTTCCAGGCATGTGAGTAAAACTAGCAGCAGTTCAGCGGACGGGATGAATGAACGGTAGCCGGCGCATTGATATGGTCAGTTTGATGCAGAGTCTGTGACATGATTTAGTTTTTTTTCAGCATTCAGCTGTCTGATGGCGGTGAGGAAGAAGCTGTTTGGGAACCTGCTGGACCTGCATTGAATGCTGCACAGCCTCTTCCCAGAGGGCAGCAGAGAGAACAGTTTTTTCACTTTTATCTGTCAGGTCAGGTAGATAATATTAGTGCAACCTGAGTTAAAATATATTCTACTAATTCTGACCTAAATAGAAGCTTGATGCAAAACATTACCCTGTTCTCTTACTGATATTGTTGAAGATTAACCATAGATGGATAATCCAGTTCCAGGGAGTAAAAAACATTCCTTGTTCCTTCATCCTGTTCACTTTAAACAGGAACTTATCTCTCTATACGATTTTTACTTTCTGGACCTGGATAAATCCCACCCTAGAAAAACCAGGGTTCCCGCGGCTCCTTAAAAAGTCTTAAAAGGCACTGAATTCTTCAAAATAAAACTAAGGCCTTAATTGGTAATAAAATGTCTTAAATCAGTTTTTCATAGGTCTTAATTTTTAAAACATCATAAATAGGATT
>NW_015150953.1:54532-58805 GCF_000732505.1 Cyprinodon variegatus
AACTGAATTCAGTTAAATAATTGTTAAAATATATCTGTCATTTGTGTGTTTTTAGCTTTCTTCCTGTATGGGAAGCTTTTCAAAATTTGAAACATTAGTGCAGTGGTTTATGTTAAAATAAACCTTTGGGTTAAGTTGTCGCAAGCAGGTTTTTCTTGTGTTTATTGTGAATTTGGTCTTAAATTTTTATTTCAAGTGGCATTAAAAAGTCTTAAAAAGTCTTGAATTTAGCTTGTCTTATGCTGTAGGAACCCTGAAAACGTTAAAAACCAGATCAAAAGCCTTAAATTATATGACTTGCATGTTCATGCTTGGGAGAACAAACTTCTCACTGTGTCGGTTGCAATAGATGTGAGGTTTGCTTTGTTAAGAGTCAACCAAATAAAGTGCTCATGAGAGAAGATTTAAAACTCACATAAGAAGTTCCTAAAAGGTGTTAGGACTGAAATATTTATCTGCTTTTTTATGTTTTATGTTTCAGCAGAGAATGAGAGACTGAAGAAAGAAATAATGAATCTGATAGAAGAGCGTGAAAGAACCACAAAGGTAACCGACCTTAAAGCGGATAAATTGTCACGTTTTCACATTCAGGACCGTTACATTCATCAGGTTTTCTAACTGAACAGAACTGATTCCAGCTTCCTCTTGTTTCAGCTGCTCAGGGTGTTTTTTTTTCTGTTCTGTAATCAGGCAGGAAAGGCTGAGACTGAGCAGCTGCTCAGTAAGATGAGAGCAGACGAGGACAGACACCAGAGGGCGCTGGAGGCCATCAAGCGTCAGCGTAACCGAGAGGTGGAAGAGGCGCACAGAGAGGCTCTGAGGAAGAGTAAGGATTCTGATTTCATTTGCTCTGATGATGCTTCCTCTAAAACCAACCTCACTCATCTGCTCCTAAATGCTGCAGGACGGAAACCACTACTTCAGTTATTAGTTACACACACATTTCTATACTTTATTAGCAAGGTCAGAGGTGGAGCGTCCATCTTTTTTCTTTCAAGTCTGCACTGAGGAGAGTTATTGTTGAGTTAATGTTTTTAACACATCAACTTACTTTACAGTTATTTAATGCTTTGGGAAAGTATTTATATCCCTTTGAAACTTTTTATATATTGGTAGATGCAAAGGTGGGCAGAGTTCATAAAAATCTTATTCAGGTAAGGCTGGCAGTACTACTTCTTTTTTTAATTTATTTATTTATTTATTTTTTACTAAAGTGAAACAAGAGCAGCAATCGAAGATAAGACTCAAAGGGTTAAAAAGTATTTGGTAAAAAGGCGACTAAAATATGGAGTGTTTATTGGATTGTGACGTCTGAGTTAATGTTTGAAACTGATGTCATCACAAAGACATTTCTCGTAGAATTTATATTTTTAAAGGAAAAGTAATATGCAGAATTCAAACTCCTAAAAGTACTTTAAATATTAAATTATTACATACAGTTATAATGTGTTTTTAATTAACAGTCATTTTCATTTGAATGTGCTTTACTGGAGGCATGTTTGTCAAAGAACACTACTGCCACCTACTGGTTGGTGATGTCACGGTGCGGTATCGGCTGTTGATCAAGTCCCAGTGCTGTATCTGGTGTCAGGATCCCAGTTTTTGTGTTCGTCTGTTTGTCTTGTCTTTTGTGTTTCTCCCTCCCACCACCAGGAGGCGCCTGGCTCCGGTTCGCCTCCTCACACACCTGCAAGCTGTTGCCTCATCACCTGACTGCTCTTAAGCTGCTGGTTGCCACTACTTCGAGGCCAGTGACCTTTTCGGACCGCCTTCTCCCAAGTTGGATCAACTGAGTCTAACACTGAGCGACGGATTCCAAACAAGAGGTTTGGATCCAGCCACCTTTGAGCAAGCTGAGATCACTCTCTGAGTAAGGAAGTCATCTTCACCATGACCCTTTCAAGTACCACAGGAAAACTGAGTTGCAACCAGCAGCTGCATCATTCCACTCCGTCCGAGTTCTGGGTAAACCCTGTTCCGCCCTCCAACGAATCAACAAACTCTGGAAGACCAACACACAGACTGGAGTGAGTGGCAACAAATCCTCTCCTTCAAGATAAACAACTCCAATTCCCCACTGAGCCTGAATCTAACAGTCTGTCTTCCCCTCGTCTTTCAGTTTTCCGAACTCTAAATACCTTTCAATAAAACCCGTTCAAACTTTTACTCTGTGTCTCTCTGTTTGGCTTCACTGCATGTGGGTCTGAACCTTAGATAAAATCTGGTGCAATTAGAAAATGCTTTTCCTTTTTTTTTTGAAGAACTTTATATTTTATTTTAGGAATGTGGACCAAGCTGTCCAACCTCACTCAGGTTTATTTGCTCCTGGGAAGATTTTAATTATTTAAACACTTGCACAGAACAGGAAACATATTTAAAAAAATAATCATTTAAATGTTTAAGCTAATTCATTTCATATTATTTATTAATATTTATCTATTCCTCTTTTAGTGATCAATTTTTTATTGTTTTTCACATTTTGTACATTAGAGGAGGAACAAGTGCGCCAGCCACAAGTAGTCAAAATGTTGTAAAGTGTATACAAACACCCATCCTCTCCACCCATGTCTACACTCCCCAGCCCCTGCCCTCATTTCCACCCTTCCCACCCAGCGATGTCAAGGCGTTAAAGAAATAGAAACAATAATGATAAAAAATGATAATAAGAAATGAAAAAAAAAGTGGAAATAAAGTAAATAAAACTAAAAAAAAATATAACCCCCTTCCCCTACCATCCAGGAATCACATCCACTGAATAGAAAAGCAACAATAATAGATCACAAAGGAAACAAAACAACGTTCACAGCGATAAAATGTCATATATATTCATATATGAGTACATGTACAAAGTCAATAGGCCAAATATAAAATTAAAAGTAAATATGAATTAGTTTGGGGCATGAACAAGCAATTTAAACAAGAGAGGAAAAAAAATGAAATGAAATAAAAAAAATAATGGGCATAAGTGCAAAAATAAATATTTACCACAATTCTGAGAGTTTCCTTAATAATTTAAACCAGCAATTAATGTTTGATGATTTAGCACCATGTGATCGAGCTGAGGAGAGCTCCACCTGATAGGAGGAAAGCCGTTCCCTCACCGACAGTGCATGTGGTGGTTTCCATCGACAAGCTATCGTTCTCTTTTTGATTTCTAATTGTATGAATTAAATATTTGATCTGAAGTGGCTGCTTTTCTAAAATCACACCAAAATTCATAGGTTTTCAGTGACTCTTTATCAGAACTTAAAAGACGCTGATGGTGAGGAGTGCTGGGAAGGTGTGGCGATGAATGAGAGATGAGTTTTTAGGAGGCTTCTTGATTTTTTTGCAGTGGAAACTAAAGATGCTGAGATGAGGAGGCTGCTGGAGGAGAAAGACCTGGACCTGGAAGAGATGAAGAAGAGGCTGAAGGACCAGGAGAGGGAGAGGCACAGTGAGCTGCTCAAGCTACAGATGGAGGTTTGTAGAAAATCGGTCTTTAAAATGTGATCCCTCACTATTGGTGCTGTTTTTTTATTTAATTTAGCTTTCAGACAGTGTCTCACATCCATATAGATTTTCTATATTTTTATTTTTGTTTTGCTGATGATAGGCTAAAGTTTTGTTTGGTTTTCTTAGAACTTTGACTGCTCAAACTGCTCACAGGGAGTGTTGGCCTAGTGGTTAGAGCAGTGAGCTTGTGCTCTGACGAGGTTCCTGGTTCAATCCAAACGGCCTGCACTCTGGGTCTCTGCAGGCGCTGCACAATGACAGCCCACAGCTCCCCAATGGGGTTGAGTTAAATGCAGAGATTTCTACATTGTGACATAAATAAATTTCTATTTTGATTTCTTTGTGCAACTGTGCTCCTCTAAATGCAAACTGGATTTCATTCTCAGAATCTCTGAGATTTGGTCAAATTTCCAATACTTTAGACTTCTGATCATTTTAAAAAACAGCTGTGCTAGCTATGACTGCTCCTGTATGGTTTACAGGAGATCAACAAAACACAGGAGGCCCAAAATGACGCCTCACCCCCATTTGTAGATCTGTAGGGAGAAATCAGGTGGTTGTTTAACATTTTCTGCAGGTTTATCCTTTCTAGTTGGAGGTAAGACTCCATTTTATGGTGAAGAGATGAAGGCCTGATCCAAAAATGAGAGCTGATGCTGCTGCCCTTTTTACCAATCTCTGAATCCATCCATCCAGTCATCCATCCATCTAATCATCCATCCAATCATCCATCCATCTAATCATCCATCCAATCATCCATCCATCTAATCATCCATCA
>NW_015150953.1:60424-62178 GCF_000732505.1 Cyprinodon variegatus
CCATCCATCTAATCATCCATCCAATCATCCATCCATCTAATCATCCATCCAATCATCCATCCATCTAATCATCCATCAAATCATCCATCTAATCATCCATCCATCCATCCATCCATCCATCCATCCATCCATCCATCCATCCATCCATCCATCCATCTAATCATTCATCCATCCAGTCATCCATCCATCCATCCATCCATCCATCCATCCATCCATCCATCCATCCATCTAATCATTCATCCATCCAGTCATCCATCCATCCATCCATGCATCTAATCATCCATCCATCAAATCATCCATCCATCCATCCATCCATCCATCCATCCATCCATCCATCCATCCATCCATCCATCCACTTTACAGCAGGTTGTTTCTCTGTTTGACATTTTTCTACTTTCTTTCTGTTTCTGCTTGTTGTTTCTAACAGTTTGGTGCAAAGTTAGCTCGAGTTCAGATTTCATCTCAGAGGAGCCAGCAGCAGCTTAATGGAGGCAACCTTCTTCCACAGAGTGTCTATAAAAGGGTGAGTGAATCAGTTTGAAACCATGCAGCTAAATGTTACAGATAGTTATGCAGTAGAACTAAAGTGAGAACATTTGTTAGAAAAAGTGGGACTTTTCAGAGGAACGTTCTGTGAGATTAACCCAGAATCTGCTTGTGTTCGTGTTTCATCAGAAGCTGCAGTTTTTCCAGGAGGAGAAGAATAAAGAGATTTCAGCTCTACGTCAGAGAATCAAGGAGCTGGAAGAGAGCCAACATGCCGTCAGCAGCAACAGCCATGTGAAGAGGAGAAGGTTCTAGGCTGATGGGAATACCTCCAGACATGTTCAGGAATGTTCAGATTTCTCCTTTAGTTCTGTTAAATAGTAAAAGTTTGAGTTGATCCCGTGAGCTCCGGAGCTGCGTGATCCTGGCGTTGGTCGCCTGTCTTACCCGCTCTGCTCGCAGGTGACCGCCTCCCTCTCTCAGGGAGCACATTTCAACACACGCTACACGGCCGTATGAGGCTGTAATCCCATTATAGTCCTGCAGAGAAGGACCAGGGAGGGAGCTGAATGAATCCAACAGCCGCAGCTATAATCCTCTTCATGTTCCCATTCAGAGAAATAAACTCCTCCATTCCATAAGTTCAGCTTTAATGTCTCTGAGTTTGATGTTTATAAAATAGTACATCCTATCTGTCTGGAAATGAGAGCCCAACAACCAAACCTCTTACTGAGAATCCTTCCTTGTTCTGGAGGAACTTTGAGCTTCCTTCCAGCTCTCCCTCAGCATGATGCTGCCATCAACGTGTTTCCTTGGAGAGAAGGTGTCGCCATCTTTTGTTTTGTTTGTTTTTTTGGCTTGTTACTTTGCTAAGTTTTCAAAATGAAAGAGTCGTCTCTCAGAAATCAGACATTTTCCTCATTAAAACGCGTTTGTTGCTGTTTGGCTTCAGGTAAAAACTACAAAATAAAACCTGGAGTGTTAAAGTAACTTTTTTTTAAGCAACCTTTTTTTTTTTAG
Source organism: Cyprinodon variegatus (assembly GCF_000732505.1). Taxonomy (NCBI): domain Eukaryota; kingdom Metazoa; phylum Chordata; class Actinopteri; order Cyprinodontiformes; family Cyprinodontidae; genus Cyprinodon; species Cyprinodon variegatus. Next base: position 61,931 of record NW_015150953.1, read on the forward strand.
TCTAGGTTCTTTGTTCAGACAAGAAACGCCAATCCTGGAAAGGCGCTAGCATTAGCCGGCCTTGCTATCACTCCTTGCATCTCCTAGCCTCGTGAGACCATCCTGATCTCGCGAGCTTTCAAGATTTCACTCGCAGATCAGTCTGGAGACTCTCCGTTGAAGAAAATTAGGAGCCGTTCACCAAACGAACGTCCAATCAGCGTTGGCTTTGAGGCGGGTTGAGGTGTGACGCAACGAGAAGCGCGACA